>NW_007257615.1:494548-591170 GCF_000164805.1 Carlito syrichta | reverse complement strand
CCAGGCGGGTCTCAAACCCGTGGGCTCGGGCAATCCACTCACCTCAGCCTCCCAAAGGTGTGGGATTACAGGCTGAGCCACCGAGCCCGGCTCTGGACGTCTTTAATCCACCACAAACCACAACTGCAGGGTCAGGGAGAGGAGTGTCCGGTTACCTGCCTACCCTGCTTTCCAGTCACAGACTTCCCCATGTCCTCCCAGATGCTCCTCTGTCCCGGTGAAGCCTCCACTCCAGGGCCCTACACTTGCTGCCTCCATGTCTTGGCCCCTGCTAGCCAACTTCTCTTGATCCACTCTTTCTCCAGCTCATAGTTGCTGATTGTTCACAGGCTCTGCTACTCCACGGGGCATTACAGCCTTATGGATTCTACCACAATAAAAGCTAGCAGCGTGCAGAAAAGAGTGCATATAGCAGACCCAAAGCTGCTCTTCTTAGGAAGACCAGCGTGCAAGGTTGGTCCTTGGCTGGCGTCTGGAGACTTGGATTTTGGGAACTGTGATAGTCAGGGTTTCTCTCTCTCTCTCTCTCTCTCTCTCTCTCTCTCTCTCTCTCTGTGTGTGTGTGTGTGTGTGTGTGTGTGTGTGTGTGTGCAAAGAGGTTTTTTTGTTGTTGTTGCTGTTGGTTGGTTGTTTTTGTTTTTTTTTAATCAGGTTCTCACTCTGTTCCCCGGGCAGGAACACAGTGGCATGATCATGGCTCACCACGGCCCTTGACCTCCTGGGCTCAGCTGATCCTTCTGCCTCAGCCACCTGAGTAGCTGGGACTATAGGCACATACCACCATGCCCGGCTAATTTTTAAAATTTTTTTGTAGAGACGAGATCTTACTATGTTGCCCAGGCTGATCTTGAACTCCTAGTCTCAAGCAATTCACCCACTTTGGGTCCCAAGGTGTTGGGATTACAGGCATGAGTCACTGCACCGGCCAAGATTTATTATAAGGATTTGGCTCACATAATCATGAGCCAATGATGGTGAGTCCAAAATACGCATAGTGGGCTGATAGACTTGAGACCCAGGAGAGCCAGTGATGCAGTTCAAGTCCAAAGGCAGGCAGGCAGAGACCCAGGAGAGCCGAGTCAGTCAGAAGGCAGCCTGCACAGAATCCCTTCTCTCTCCGGGAGGCCAGTATTTTTGTTCTATTCAGCCCTTCAGCTGATTGAACGAGACCCAGCTACATTAGGGAGGGCAGTCTGCTTATTCAAAATTCGCTGATTTAAATGTTAATCGCATCCCAAAACCCCCTCCAAGTTAACACATAAAATTAGCCACCACAGGAAGTTTCCCAGCATTACCAAGACTGATATAAGAAACTCACAGTGCCTGAACTGTAAAGTTCACACTGAATGCCTGCTTGCATTATTCTTGTGAGGAGTAAGGATGGGAATCCCCAGGTTGGAGTTTTACCACACACTAGGCAGAGAGTGCCAATGTCATCAGCCCTCAGTTAAAACTCTGGACACTGAGTCTCTAATCAGCCTCCCTGCTGGACGGCACTTCATACCAAGTCACAAGTCATTGCTGGAGGAATCAGGCCCATGCTATGCAACCCTACCAGGAGAGGACTCTTGGAAGCTTGTGCCTGGTTTCCTCTGGGTTTGGCCCTTATATCTTTTCCTTTGGCTGATTGCGCTTTGCATCCCTTTGCTGTCATAAATCTTAGCCATGACCGTGCCTCTGTGCTAAGCCCTGTGGGTCTTCCTAGCAAATCATCGAATCTGAGGGTGGTCTCAGCACCCCCACCACCAGGGGGGCATGGCAAAATTACATCATCAGCACAGGTCTATTCCCAATTATGAATACAGCCGAGACAGAGATGGAAGTGAGTCCAGGTATGTGAAGTCTTATCTAAGGGTGGGCTCGCCGTTTGAATGTGGGGCACTGTGCTACCCATCACCATGCATTTGAAGGGTGTATTGGGACCCCAAACAAGCGAGCACAGCCTTCCAGAGGGAGCAGGCTATTTGAGTAAGTTGGAAAAGGGGAAGGGGGTGGAGTCCTGTGTTGGAGACTTTGGATGCCGGAGACACAGCTGATTCCTGAGGAGCTACACCTGCTGCTAACAAGTTGATAATCAGCGTGAACTTCAAGCTCCAAAATCCTTAGGCGGCTTAATTGTGATCATGGCTAACACTTGCTAAATGCTTGCTACAGCCAGCGCACTTTATGTGCTAACTCACCTAACTCTCACAACCATCCTATTGGGGGAGTATTAATTAATTAATTTAGATACAGGGTCTCAGGCTGGAGCGCATTGGCGTGATTCTAGCTCACGGCAGCCTCGAACTCCTGGGCTCAAGAGATCCTCTCACCTCAGCCTACCAAGGAGCTGGGACAACAGGTAATGCACCCCCGCGCCCGGTTAATTTTTTTAAAAATAGAGACAGAATCTCACTATGGTGCCCAGGCTGGTTTTGAATCTTGGCCTCAAGTGATCCTCCGACTTCAGTCTCCCAAAGTGCTGGCATTACAGGCGTGAGCCACCGCACCCGGTCATTCGGCAGGTATCATTTTCGTCTGTTTTGCAAATTAGGAAACTGAGGCCCAGAGAAAAGGTGTTGCTGATGGCTATCACAGAGAGTGTTGGAGAGCTTCGCTGAGTTAGTATATGGCGCACCGCTGAGAGATCGAGCGCACCTAGGCATTTAATAAACACTGGTGATTATCTTCTCGACCAGGATGAAGACGGAGAGGAAGAAGTGGGGAGCGGGGCCCCCGCGCGAGCAAAGCCCAGGTGTGCCTCGCCGCGGAGGGTGTCCCCTGAGTGGACTACGGGCCGTGAGCGGTGACTGAGTACTCTTGCGTGCCCACCTGTGGCCTCAGAGCACATGGAATCCCCATGCCACGTGGAGATTATGGCAAGCCAGACTGGGGCAGGAATCGCCATGCAGGGCAGAGTTTAGAGGGTCTGGGTCGTCACGTTCATTCTCATTCCTAGGGCTGTGAGTTTTCAGTTGAAACGATGGTGTCCCAGAAACCATAACATCATTTGCAGGCCATGTGAAATAACCACCTATACTCCTATTAGCTGAAAGTCGGTATCAAATTTTTTTGTTTGTTTGTTTGCTTGTTTGGTTTTTGTTTTTTGAGTTGGAGTCTCACTCAGTCGCCCAGACTGGAGTGCAGTGGCCGCTCCCAGCCCCCGCAGCCGTGACCTGCTGGGCTCCGGAGATCCTTCCGCCTCAGCCTTCCAAGTAGCTGGAAGTACAGGCGCGCTACCACGCCCGGCTAATTTTTTGATTTATTGTAGAGATGCGGTCTCGCCAAGTTGCCCAGGCGGGTCTCGAACCCGCGGGCTCAGGCCATCCACTCACCTCAGCCTCCCAAAGCGCGGGATTACAGGCTGAGCCACCGAGCCCGGCTGGGATCAAATGTTTAAGAGGAAAAAAAGTAGCTGGGCTCAATGTTCAAGAGGAAAAAAAGTAGCCGGGCTTGGTGGCTCAGCCTGTGGTGTGTAAAAGTCCAGGTTCAAACCTTCACTCTCATGCATTCAGAAGTTTCTGACTTCTTCGAGACTCAGTTCCCTCTTCGGTGAAATGGAATTGATGCTGGATTCTTTAAGTGGTCGTTATGAAGACTGGGTCAAATTAGGGAATGAATGTAAATTGCCACTGGATGTTGGAGCCATTTCTTAGTCTCCATGGTGCCTGCCTGAATGGGGTGGGTGGGGGAGGGAGAGGGTCAGAGATGACCCCAGGCGCCTAGGGAGGCAGATGACCCCTGGAAAGCAGTGGGAGAGAGGAAGATTAACCCGGTCCTGAAGGAAGATGGTCAATCTCATTTTAGGTGCCTTGAATGCAGCCCAATTTGGCAAATGTGCTGTACTGAAAAGAGAGTTTTTAATGAGGAAAGTAAAATTACAGTCTTAGAGCAATACATATAATATTATCTTCCTGTCTGTGCCTTTGTGAATGGCCTTTCTTGCCTGTTATCTTTAACTGTAGAGAATGGAAAAAATTCCAAAGGAAAATAGATTTAGGGCAAAGATTGAAGGGAGTCCTGGAGCCCAGACTTGATTGCACATAACTTGTGATATACAGACCACACTTAGATTTTTATAGGTCAGGCTGTGTTGCTCGCACGGCTGTTTAGCCTTGCCATGATTGGATAAATTAAGTGTACCAGGCATGAGTGGAAATAAACCCTGTTGCCTTTCTGCGGACGGTTAGACATTCATGTCTGAACCAAGAGGACCTTTGGAATGAAGTAGTCTTGCCTTTGAATAGGGGCCCTGTGTGCAAATTTGAGTAAATTTAACTTCTCTAAGCCTTGATTTTCTAATATGTAAAAAGAGACAAAAATAAGACATATTTGACAGACTCCTGTGAGAATTAAGTGAGATGACTCTTGATGCTTACATGTAATTGACAATTAACAAACATAAGTTCCCTGTCCCCTGGCCTTCTCCATAACAGCATAAAAAAAAAGTCATCGATGTAATTAGAGACGGTTTACAACCATATTCACTTTCTGGTTTTTGCCTCTGACAATCGAGGGTGATGTACAAAGAAATAAGTCTGCTAAGAAATAAGTCGCTAAGTCTGGACTTGGTGACTAAGTTCAGAGTAGAAGTATTAATTAAAAAAAAAAAAAAGGACAGACTGTTAAGTACAAGTAAGACATATACCAGGCTGTCCCTGGGAACTCGTTATTTTAAACTTCAGTGCTTTACATGTTCCTTTTTAAGAAAGCATTGAGGGTCAGGCGTACTGGCTCATGCCTGTAATTCCACACTTTGGGAGGCCGAGGCAGGAGGATTATTTGAGCCTAGGAGTTTGAAACCAGCCTGGGTAACCTAGGGAAAACTCATCTCTACAAAAAATTTTTAAAAAACCAGAAATTGGCTGGGCACGGTGGCACGTGCCTGTAGTCCCAGCTACTTGGGAGGCTGAGGTGAAAGATTGCCTGAACCCAGGAAATGGAGGCTGCGGTGAGCCGTGATCATGCCACTCTAGCCTGGGAGACAGTGTGAGACCCCAACTTAAAAAAAAAAAAATCAGACACTGTGTTCACATCTTCCAGCAAAGAGTCGTTCCATCACTTACAGTATGAAGTTGAAAACGCATGCACCCACTCAATTCCTCCTAGAAAATACCAGCCCTGCCTCGGGACGATGTAACGAAGACACCACCGTTCTGACGGCAGCCCAGCAACTTCCCCCTTGGGAACTGGCCTCGTAAATGGGAACTGGGGACCTGCTGGTCTCTGCCCATCCACGTCCCATGCAGCACCCAGAAGGTTCCCGGCTCCACCCCTGGGTTTCCTTGTGCAACATCTCTCCTGCTCCCTGGATCCCAAGCTCTGTGAAGGAAAGAAACATCCGTCCGTCTCACCACTGTTTTCCTAGAGTCTATCGCAATGCTTGGCGACGTACAGTAAATGTTTGTGGACGGATAAAGGGAGGGAGGTGGGAGGGAGGGACAGACACAGTCCTTGGCAATGCAGTCAGCACTCAAAATAAGCTTGTTCAGTGGCTGGAGTAAGTCACATTTCCTGTTTTTCTCTTAGTCAGATACTTTGTGGGACAGAACGGATATATCTTAGGCTACAAAGAAGAGTCTCAAAGAAAATGCATGCATATTGAGTGAAAACTGTATTAATAGTAGAACACCAGCCAACACTTCACTAGTGCTTATTGATTGCCGAGTACTGTGCTAAGCCCTTGGTATACATTAATTCATCGAACTATCGTAATAGTGCCGCAGGAGAATTTCCACTGGGAGGTGGAGACACAGGCTCAGCCTGGTTTGATAAAGTTTTAGAAGACAGTCGCTACTTGGAGTGGGGTACAATCCAAGCCCGATTGACTCTTCACTGCTCCATGCCCATGTCCCGAAAGGCTTGGAAGCTGCTACAGTGGCACCAAGTTGTCACCCACAGCCCGAGGGCCAGGGTGCCGAGGCCTCCCAGGGTCCCCATCTGCTGAGGGAGGACACGCCTGCTAGAGCTTACGGAGACAGCCCTCCTAGGCCCACACTGTGACACACTGCAGGTGTCCGTCCAAGTGTGGCGCCACAACACAGTTCAGAACCAAGGAGCTAGCAGCCGAGATGGGCGGCCAGGTGCAGCAAGGTGAGCTTGTCTGCCTACGAGACCCCAACAGACACAGACCTGGAAAAACAAAGATCCCGAACTCCAAACACCAGGAAGGAGGGGGGAGTCAGCTCACTGCTGTGAACAGGGTCCCTGGAAAGCTGAAGACAGGTGACTCAGGTTAGAAGGCGACTGAGAAGACACACCAAGAAGGAGCCCCCCCCGCCCGCACAGGGCACGACTCCCTCTTCCCCTCCTGCCCTTTCTCTCTCTCTTCCTCCCATCTATCCACACTTGCACACACCCACGCACACATGGCTGCAAATGTGTCCCCCCATGCCCGTGGTCGCTGGCTCACGCTCTTCCTGCAAATGTCTTTGGGAAACTGGATCTTGGGCCAAGGGATGGCGCGCAGGTTTCTGGCTTCTGCACCTTGAGAGCAGGGACCAGGACTTCCACATTCCCCACCCCCCCCCAGCACCCATTCCTAGATGCCATGTGTGCTGCATGTCCTTGGCACTCAATAAATGCTTGCTGAATGGCTGCCTTTCCCGGGTCCCCCACCCCTTCCTTCCCACCCAACAGCCGGGCTTTAAAGATCTGTTGCGGTACTGGGGGCGAGCTTTAAGATTCATTTTGACAAATAACCCTTATGGGTGTTTAAAGCCAAAAGATCGGCTATTTAGGACAGAAATATGAGCTGTGACTTCATGGGTGTTCTGTGAGGAGATGCATAAGGCTGCGCAAGTAGATAGCCTTTTTCAGACTGGACGACACAGACCCCGCCTTGAGCGTCTGCAAATCCGCAGAGGAGAGCCTGGACTTCACTTTGAACTCTGCCTTGCCTCCTGAAATCAGTTTAAATAGGAGAGAGAGGGCAGTTAAATCTTCTGTGGGTTTCAAAGGAGGCCTTACAAATACTTCTGGCTCTAAAAGCTTATGTCACTGATTCGTAATAAAAGAGGTGACATGAAACATCTCCCCCACCCCCTCACCGAGACAGGAAAACTTGAGAAAAATCGAGACTGGATTCCCTGGGAGTGGACTGATGGTTGCAAAAGGAGGCCGTTAGATGCCCGGGCATGAATGAGATCTTGGTCCTGGGGAGTCTTGGGTGACTGAAGCAAGCACCTGGAGTAAGCACAGCTGAAGGAACCCAGCAAGTCAGGAGGTTCGCAGTGGCTCTGGCTGGTGACTTGGGAGAAGTCCCGAGAGAGACTTGGTCCCTGGAGGAGGGTCAGCATGGTCTGAGCAGGCTCTCACCCACAGGATCTTTGGGTTCTAAGGATGTCCGGAGCTTCCAGCGCCTAGGCTGGACACCTGCTTCTGCTCCCATTCTAGCTCTGACCATCTTGTGTTCTCTCAAAGCACAGGGTGACTTGGAGAAAGAATGAATGTCCCGAGCCTTGGCTCTTACACTGAGTGTATGATCTAGATGTGATCTCAGCACATGGGATCAGCTTGATTTGTATCACCTTTTTTTCAACGGAACACAATTATTTTCCATGTAGCTATGTCTGTTCAGTGGCTGAAGAGCCTACCTGGAGCTAAGGGTTTGCAGGATGGTTGGGTTCAAATATGTTTAGCTATCCGGCTATGGAAATTAAGTTGACCCTGAGAGATGAAATTAGAAGTAGTACTAACTTCTGCATGGCTAAAATCTGAAGTGTGTCCTTTTTTTCAATGCATTCTTTGTTTCCATTTCCTGTAGATTCCAAGCAGATCTAGCCCCTAATTCTGTAGAAATTGTATTTGTGTAAGGTGATGGGATGGATAATAGGAATTTGGATAAACACACAATATTGTGGTGTTCTTGATAATGATGGTTTACAAAGAACCTTCTCAATGTTCTCTCATGTGGGTCTTAAAACTATCTATAGGATGGGAATTATTGTTACCCTGTTTCACAGATGAAGAAACGGAACCTCAGGGAATTCAATTGTCTATTCGTGCTGCCCTATTCTTTGGGACCCAATTTTTATACAAAGATGAAAAAGATGTAGTTGTGACCTGTAGGGGTTCACTGTCTATTATGTAGAACAAATAGGTCAACAAAACATTGGTGGTGGCGTGTGACGGGTGCCATGTCAGGCAGATGGATTAGGTAGCTTCATGGCAGAAGGGAAGAATTGGCCAATTTGTCTGGCTGGGATGGAGTCATCTTCTCAGAGGAGGAGAGGCTAGAGGCGGATCTTAATGAGAAGGAATTTGCCAGAAAGACGCAGCATAAAGCAAAAGGCTAGGCACGGACACGTGGGGTTGTCTGTTCGGTCTAAAGGATGACAAGCGGTTCAGCGTGGCCGCAAAGTAGAGCAGGAGGGAAAATGAGAAAGTGTCTGCTTTGAGAATACATTCACCTGAGATGACTCGGAGGCTCTGAGCGGGATGGCCATTGGAGAGGTGACGTCTTAGGAACACTTTCGATCCTGCTGCCACACATGTGGCCCCTGTCTTCGAGAGGTCCTCGTGGTCCCACATGGCTGCTCCAGACTCAGTTGCCACATTCACACCCTGAGCCACAGGAAGGGGGAAAGGAAGCGAAGAAAGGAAAGACGCCATAAGCCAACCGTCCCTTGAGGGAGCTACGGAAATGGACACTTCTGCTCACCGCTCCTTGGCCAGAGCTAGTCACATGGCCACGCCTACTGCTAAGCACTTTATCAGACTGTGTTGCGGTGACCAAGGTGCTCTGTTAACATTCTGTGGTAGGAGGTGGAGAAGGGCAACCCTGTGCACGTTATAAAGAAAAGAGAGAAAGGAGCTTAGAGGATACCTGGGAGTACCTGCCACTAGAAGGGAAGGAGAAAGCTGATTTATAGGATGGGGAATCACTGCTTTGAAGCTCGACCTTTGCTCTGTGGCCAGCAGGGAGTCCCTGAGGGGTTTTAATCAAGGGCTTTGGAGACCAAATTTGTAGATATCATCAGGAAAGATGAGACACTGGAGGGGGGTGACTGGGGACAGAGGGACCAGTTAGGAGACTGTTACGGTGGCCCAGGCAAACAACAATGGAAGCCTCAACCAAGGAGTGGTGAAGAGATGGGGTGCAGGAACGAGGAGGGCACCCCAAGAGCACTCCTTGCCGTACTGGGTTGGGGCAAGGGGCAGAATCCAACCCAGTCTTTAATGCAGATCTGCTCCCATAAGACTCATCTCTCATGTTTTAATTGTTAAAAAAGGGTTTTAATGGACAAAGATTGTATGTATTTATGGCATACAGTGGTGGTGTTTTGAAATGTGTGTTCACTGTGGAATGTCGAATAAGAACACACGCGTTGCCTTACGTACTTACCTTCCATGGTGAGAACACTTGCAATCCACTGTCTTCGCAATTTCCAAGCACACAACATGCTGCTACTAACTGTCCTCACCAAGTTGTGAAGTAGACCTCTTGAACGAGCTCCTCCTGTCTCTCTGAAGTTGTGTATCCTCTGACCAACACACTCCCGATCCCACCCCCTGCCCAGACTCTGGTAGCCATCATTCCACTCTCTGCTTCTATATGCTTTCCTAGACTCCACATGTAAGTGAAATCATATCATGTCTGTCTTTCTGTTCCTGGCTTATTTCACTTAAGGTAATGTCCTCCGGGTTCATCCATGTTGTGCAAATGACAAGATTTTCTTCTTTTCTTAAGGCCGAATAGTATCACGCTGTGTGTTCAGAACACTTTTTCTTATAACACACTCACCTGTGGAGGGGCACTTGGGCCATGTCCACACCTAGGTGGTTGTGACTAATGTTGCGATCAATGAGCGTGGGAGTACAGGCGCCTCTGACATACCAACTTGATCTGATTTGATTTATACCCAGTAGTGGGGCTGCTGGATCATAGGGTGGATCTATTTTCAGTTTTTTGAGGCACCTTCATACTGTTTTTCACAATGGCTGCACCAATTTGCATTCCTACCAAGTGTACGGGGTTGTGCTTCTCCACCTCCCAGCCAGCACGCGTTGTCATGGGTCTCTTTTGTGATAGCCATCCCAGGGACAAGTGTGTGGTGATGAAACCTGTCCCTCTTAGCCAGCATTAATTACAGTAAGCTGGATTCCAAGTGTTCACAAGCCCTTCATAGCTACATCATGCTGTGAAAAGCAGATTTGTGGCTGGGCTCGGTGGCTCATCCTGTAATCCAGGACATTGGGAAGCTGAGGCGAGTGGATTGCCTGATCCTGCGGGTTTTGCCCACCTGGGCAACTTGGCGAGACCAGGTCTCTACAATAAATCAAAACCTAGTCGGGCGTGGTAGCGTGCACTTGTAGTTCTGGCTACTCGGAAGGCTGAGGCAGAACGATCTCCAGAGCCCAGCAGGTTGAGGTGGCTGGGAGCGTGCCACTGCACTCCAGTCTGGGCGACAGAGTAAGACTCCAAATCCAAAATTAAAAATTAAGAAAAAAAGCAGATTTGCTATAGTCCAGATCTGGGAACTGAAGAGTTTAAGGGCAAGAAACTATTTGTGGTGTGATGACATTTTGAGATATTTTCCATTTTCTCTTCCTGCATTTGGGCAGGTAGAATACTCTGGGTTTCCTTGTCATGCGGGAGGTCTGAACAGAACATGGCAGAGGAAAGAGTCTTTGGAGGGAGAGATTTTAGCCAGACCAGGAAGCCATTTTAGGACTTGAGTGGGCCGCAGCGGGGTGGAGGGTGGGTGTGTTCCAGCTTTCTCCAGCATCTGAAGGACACGGCGGACAGGGGGTAGATGGCCACGAGGTATCCCAGGGAGCCCGGGTCCAAGGCCAGGTGCTCACCACGGACCCTGCTGCCCTCAGCCTGGAGCAGGAGGACAACTGATGGGGCCCCGTGAGCCCGAACAACCCACAACCCAAAGGCTACCCCAGAAAACAGCTCGACCTGGGGCCATGGAACAGCCCAGCCAGCCGTTCAGCCACCTTCCAGAAACAGGAGCCAGAGGCTGCAATCAGTTTACATGTAGAAATAAAAAGAAGTAGATACCGAAATACAAAGTTTAAAATGTGTGACACACACAGGAAAGGATTGAAATTCACACCTGCCACTCGCCCTCCACGGCCCCATGCTGATGAGGTTTTCTACAGCCCCAGAGGCCAAGAGAGCAAGAGAGGGCTTGTTTTTGTGACTCTCCCTTTTCCTAAATTCTGATTCTGCATAGAAACAAACATAGACTGGGTCCGTGTATATCCGTTATTCACTTGGACACCCTCTAATTAATTCTGGCAGCCCCTCAGAGGACCCACTAGTATCACTTAGCTGGATACGTCAGGATAAATGCTTGTCGAGTTCGGATACACCCAGATAATATTCTAGTTGTAGGCTCATCTTTCCCTTCACTGAAGAAATCAAGCTGGACTCGGTGGCTCAGCCTGTCATCCCAGCACTTTGGGAGGCCAAGGAGAGTGGATGGTCTGAGCCTGTGAGTTCGAGACCAACCCGGGCAGCTTGGCGAGACCTCCTCTCTACAATAAAATAAAAAATAGTCGGGTGTGGTGGCGTGCAACTGTAGTCCTGGCTGCTTGGAAGCCTGAGGTGGAAGGATCGCCGGAGCCTAACAAGGTGGATGCTGGGGTGGCCGTGCTGCTCTCCAGTCTGGACAACAGAGGAGACTCCGACTAAAAAAAAAAAAAAAAAGAAATGCTTAAGTCAGAATCTGTGGATATACAGTGCTTTTCCAAACATCCTCACACATATAAAATTCCAGGGACACTGACATCATACAGAACAAGCATAATTTGCACAACTAGCGTGATTCTTCTGTTTAAAGCAATATCCCCTGGGTGTGATCTGAGCTTGTGAAACAACTTCATTATATTTTCTTTCTGGAGACAACATGTCAAGCCTTAAATATGGCTGCAAATCAGAAGGTTGAAGAAAACATTCAGCCCTGCAAAGAAGGAAGCTAAATTCAGTAGGGTTAGAAATAAGTGACAGTTTTAGAAATTCGAGGAAAAAAAAATCTGTGTTTCTCCCTCATCTGTTTTGCCTACTGCGGACCCCTCTTGTCCTAGTTTTGTGTTATTTAATTTTTACCCTGCCTGAAAGTAGCTTTATTCTATCTTAAAAATATTATAATCCAAAAAAAATGGCAAGGGGAATTCAGCTAAAAAAATAATAATCAAAGCCATTCATGGTTCGTGTGCCCAGACTAAGCTGTATTTATGGAACGGTCCTTTTTTTTTCTTCTTCTGGAAGTCCAACGTGTAAATTAAGTTGCACCAAGGCAAGTCAAATTATTCCCTGGCCATTTGTAGTATGCGATGTTTTATGTGACTTTTTACCCTCTCCTTCAATAAAACAATCCGTACTTGTATGGTGGCCAGACGAGGGGTGATTCACACTCGCCTGAGGGATGCCAGGTCCCGCACCTCCTCGAGGAAACACACTCACCATGTGTAATGAGGACGCGGGACTTCCTGGAATGACTCAACAGGAAGCAAATTCCACACTGAACTGAGTCTCTGTTGCTGTCAGCTGCCACAAGGATGGGTGTGTGGGCGGACACTTGCCCCGTGTGACTCCCACAGCTATGAGTTCAGGGACAATACTGTCACTCAAGGACACAGATTACAGCCCTGGGCCTGTTCCTTGTGGAAATAAAATACTCAAGGGTTTGCAGGGAAAGGGTGACCAGCGATGGTTTTCTGGTAGAGACCTCCCATGGGTCTCCTATTTTTTTTTTTTGAATTGGAGTCTCACTCTGTCACCCAGGTTGGAGTGCAGTGGTATGCTCATGGCCCCCAACGTCGACCCGCTGGGCTCCAGCAATCCTTCTGCCTCAGCCTTCCAAGTAGCTGGAACGACAGGTGCGCACCACCACACCTGGCTAATTTTTTGATTTATTGTAGAGACAAGGTCTCGCCAAGTTGTCCAGGCTGTCTTGAATCTGTGGGCTCAGGCAATCCACTCGTCTCGGCCTCCATAAATGCTCAGATGACAGGCTGAGTCACCAAGCCCAGCCAGGACCCCATCTCTTAAGTCATGCAGCTTGTTGCTGGAGAGGCTGACCACCCCAGTGTTTGATAATGAAGTCTCCATTCTCTGGGAGAAAAGTAGCTCACACAGATCACAGCATGCCAGATATCATCCCACCAGAAGTGACTGCTTTTAAACTCAGGTAGATGAGGATAGATTTGATGTGGCTGGCACTCAGGAAGCATCATGGGTCATAGAGTGAGGATGGATGGATTTGATTGAAAAGACAAGCTCAGTCCCAAATGGCATAAACAGCGCTGCCTAGAGAAATCCAGCTACTCTGTCCTTCAGAGATAGTAACCAATAATGCAGGTTCTTGAAACACAAGAGTCAAATTCCAAGAACAGCGTGGGGAGGGGAGGAAGGAGTGGCTGCTGGAGCTAGTGGGCATGGCCAGTGGAGGGCCAAGAGGGCCCTGTCCAGCCTGAGACACACCCACTCACAGTGAGCTGGGTCACTTGGACGTACGTGGAAGGCCCACGGTCACCAGAGAACTTGAATCTGTTGTCCACAGCATGCAGAGTCTTTCATCACAAAGCACATGGGAGGTGGGCCTTTCAAACTACATGGTGAGCGTATCCCAGCAAGGTTTCCAAACACAAAGTCTAGGAATCAGCTAAACCCCCGAGGAGAGAGATCAGGGCGTTTGTCCTGAGGTCAGCCAAGGGGACCGTGGTACAGGACCAGGGCCAGCCACACCCAACTGTCCATTTGACTGGCTCAAGTGGAAAACCTCACGCAAAACTCCAACACTATGACGATTCCTGCTTTACTTTTAAGCTGGCATTCTTTGCCTAGAATAAGTTGAAAATAGGAGTGTTCTTTCTTGGTAACGATGAACAGAATGCCTTGTTCCCTAAGATTCCCCTTCTGTGAAGATGCTGACGGTGTCCATGGAAGAACTCGATGAATGCTCTGGGACAGATTCCCAGGTGTGATCACTAGACCTGCAGCCGTCCCTGGGGACTTGAGGAAAATGCCATCTCAAGCCCCAATCCAGACTTACCGAATCAGAGCGGGGGCACAGCTCACAGTCAGCCTTGAATAAGCCCTGGGGTGCTTGTGACCTAGGCTCTGGCGTGTGACCTGCTTCTAAATTGCTGAGGGAACCATTCAAAAACCATTAGGGACATTTGCTATGAACCCAAAAAAAACCCCTTAATCAAAGGGGAGACTATTCTGAGTCTATTCTGATAACTTTCAAAATTATCAAAACAGAGGTGTCAAAGCCCTATGCCACAAGCACTTTTTAACGAACTAACTGATTTGTGTTGTTTATCTGAAGGGAGAGAAATTGGCCCCTTTATAAAGTAATTGGGAAGCTGTTTGATTTTCTTATGATTATGATTATTTTAAAGAATTTTACAGGTCATTTAATTTTGAATCACTACCTTTGTGAAGGCCCGTGAAAGGGCCCTTCCCTAAATCAAGAGTCAGGGCCAGGCATTATGCTAAGTGAATTAATGCAGAAAGCGAAAACCAAACTCTGCATGTTCTCACCTGCAAGTTGGAGCTAACACAACCCATTCAGACATAAAGATGGAAACAGACACTGGGAATTTCTAAATAGGGGCGGGAGAAAGAGGGTGAGGGTTGAAAAACTACCCAGTGGGTGCTGCGCTCATTGACTGGGTGAGGGGTCTGACAGAAGCCCAACCTCACCAGCAGACAAGGGACCCATGTAACAAACCTGCACGAGCACCGCCTGCATACAAAATGAAAAATAAATACAAATAGCTAAGGCTAGGGGGATGGAACAGTTTGGTTGACCAGCTTGAAAACGCATTTTAACCTCTCTAGGTAAGAGGTTGGAATCAGACCCACTTCCCCATTGTGGGAGTTAGGAGAGGTATGATTCTTTCTCCAAAATTTTGCCAAAGAAAACAACACATGTCCCCTCTAAGGAAGGTGCTTCTTCTGCAGTCACGGCCCATGAGAAAAAGCTAAGCTTGAGATCAAGTCACTGTCTTTTGAGCTATGTGGTGAGCTCTTATTAAGAGAGAAACCACCAGGAGCAGTGGCTCCCGCCTATAATCCCAGCACTTTGGGGGGCTGAGGTGAGAAGATTGCCTGACTCCAGGGGTTTGAGACCAGCTTGGACAACTTGGTGAGACCTCATCTCTACAATAAATTAAAAAATTAGCCAAGGGTGATAGCACATATCTGTAGTTTCAGCTACTTGGAAGGCTGAGGCAGAAGGATGGCCTGAGCCCAGCAGGTTGAGGCTGCCGTGGCCATGAGCATGCCACTGCACTCCAGCCTGGGCAACAGAGTAAGACTTCAACTCAAAAAAACAAAGAGAGAAACCGACACCTGGAAAAAAGAAAGGGACAGAAAGAGAGACCTGAAAGCATTGTTTGGACTCCCAGAACCGATCATATGTGAAGCCAAGCAAATCCAAGGACTTGCGAGGACTTGTCCGTCACAAAAACCCATCAATTCCCCTCTGGCTTGAGTTAGTTTAAGTTGGTTTCTGTCCCTTAAGACCAATGGAGCTTGACTGATACAATCTCTGAAACACTTCATGGCTTTGTGTGAATCACAGATGTTCTAATAAACACCTTCCAGGGAAGGCATGAGGGCGTACTAGGCTGGTGGTAGTCAGGGCATGCGACCATCTAGTGAAGAAACGGTGGCAAATGTTAAGTACACTGAAATGAAACAGAAGAGATTGGCCTACATCTACCCAAGAAACAAGTATTTTAGAACTGGCAGAGGCCTTAGAGACCTGTCTGTTCAACCCTTTATTTTATTTTATTTTAATTTTTTCTTTTGAATTGGAGTCTCACTCTGTCGCCCAGACTGGAGTGCAGTGGCTGCTCCCGGCCACCGCAGCCTCGCCTGCTGGGCTCCGGAGATCCTTCCGCCTCGGCCTTCCAAGTAGCTGGAACTACAGGCACACGCTACCGCGCCCGTCTAATTTTTGATTTATTGTAGAGATGAGGTCTCGCCAAGTTGCGGGTGTCGAACCCGCGGGCTCAGGCTATCCACTCACCTCGGCCTCCCAAAGGCGTGGGATTACAGGCTGAACTACCGAGCCCAGCCCAACCCTTTATTTTAGAAATGAGAAAACCACCCCACAGAAAGGTAGTCACTTGATAATAGCCTAGAGCCTGTGGACGGTTGTGCAGGCTCAAACCAACCTCCCCTGACTCCTGTTCCAGTACCCTTTCCTTTTCATTTATTTTTTTATTAAAAGAATTTTTTTTGAGAGATGAGGTCTTACTGTGGTGTCCAGGCTAGTCTCAAACTCCTGGCCTCAAGTGATCCTTCCATCTTGGCCTCCCAAAGTTCTGGGATTATAGGTGTGAGCTGCCTGGCCTGGCCTCCAATCCCCTTTCCACACGACTACTTGACTGGATGTCTGCAGGTGCGTTTAGTTTATCATTGTTATCTCTCTGTGTCTGTTAGAGTGGTTTTGGTTGCAAGGAACATGGATGGTTTTTTAATGAGAGATATATTGTTCACCTATCAAGAAGTCCAGAGAAAGGTCAGTTTCACTGTCATGCGGGGTGTGTCGGAAAGCAGCCATATCTGAGAGTGAGAGATAAGACGGACCTTTAGGAGAAAACACCCAGTGGATTCTGAGAGCATTCTTCTCCCTGTAGGATGCCAACAAAGAGTCACAGGAATGTTCTTAGGTCAAGGATTCTAACGGAACATCTAACTGATTGGACTCCAAACATTAGACCTGATTCTACAGGAAAAACAGATAAAACAAAAACTCCCATCCTACAGTAAATCTTGACATGTTGAACCACCCTTTTAGGAGTTACTAATTCAAATTAAGGAAGGACACTTGACCGAAAGCCTTTGCTAACGAGTAACTCACCAGGGTGCCAGGTGTTGGGAGACCCTGTCTATAAAGATTTAACCATATATGAGGTGATAGTGGTTGAAATGATGGTGAAGACAAAAAAGCAGATATATCTCAGGTTTGGTTTTTTTTTTTTTTTGAGTTGGAGTCTCACTCTGTTGCCCAGGCTGGAGTGCAGTGGCACGCTCACGGCCACCCCAGCGTCGAACTGCTGGGCCCCAACGATCCTTCCAGGGTAGCCAAAACTATAGGTGCATGCTACCATGCCTGGCTCATTTTTGATTTATTGTAGAGATGAGGTCTCGCCAAGTTGCCCGGGCTGGTCTCGAACCCACAGCCTCAGGCCATCCACTTGCCTCGGCTTCCCAAAGTACTGGAATGACACACTGAGCTCAGACTCAGTTTTTTAAAAGCATACAATCTACATAACTTCTGAGGCACATATAGAAGAAGGTATTATGATTGTAAAGGTGGAAACCCAGGAAATACATGACCTAAAACTGCTGAACCATGCATATCATCACGAAGGGTTGAATTTGACGCAGGTACGTTTAACACAGGAGAGGACTGATTCCGAGGGTGCCTGGTACTGAGAAAGAACGGGATGCCTACCTTCCCTCTACCTCTAGAGGGAATCATGACCAAGGTGGTCTTAAGGAATCCTTTTGCCAAAGCGTTCGCTGATTAAGTGAGTGTCTATGTTTTGGGCATTCCAATGTTCCCGAAAGGCAATCTGGCATTCCGTGATTGCTCTGTGTGCTACTCTGGGGAGTAGAAGCAAGAACATCATGTCAGGGACAGGCTCCCTGTGGATCAGGACACTTTGTCCTCAACATCCATTGGTTGTTCTTTAGGCCTGCGGTAGCACAAGTTCGTGAACAAAGCTTGTCAAAAAATTAGAAGAGAAACAGAGCAGTTCCAGACCATCCAAAGGCATTCTCTCAGTTTTTCTCACTGTTTAACTAAGAAAGAGACATCAGTCTTTCAATCAATTTTTAATGAATCCTGTTTTTTAAATACTCAACACAAAATCAACCATGAAACTAAGGCCGGTGGGAGGAGTCAAAATGATACTCAGCAAAATTTAAGACGATCAAAGGTCCTTGGTATGTTACATTCACTGGAGTATGCCCCCCCCACACCCTCACGCAAGCAGAAACTGGTACCTAAAAATCCTTCGGGTCTGAAAACCGATCGATTAATCAAATTTGGCAAATATTTGCAAAAGAAGACAGACTTGGTCCCCATGAAATTTAAAGACAAATTTAAAAGAAAAAATTCTGGAAATGGTTACACTGATCAAGGAATTAATCAAGACTTCAGGAAAACTGCCTCACAAAATGTGGGGTTCTTCTGACAAAAATGCATTCATGTTGTTACCATTCCCATTTGAAGGTTTATTTGTACAGCCTCAACCTCAAAACTTTTCAGGGCCAAAGCAGTGAATACCAACTGTATTCTGAAACTCCTAAGTCTGTTACGCGGAAGCCGATTTATGCAATCTTGCCACTCGACGTATGTGTATATCGTTCCCTGTGTCTGGAATGTCTTTCTTTGCTGCATATTCCAGGAGAACTCAAGACTTATCCTGCGAGGCTCAGTCCACAAACATCACCTGCAGATGGGTCCTCCCTAACCTCTGGGCAGAGTTAGGGGCTTCTACCCTCTGTCTCCTTAAGAATCCTTCATGAATATTGTGGCCTACTGCTGTGATTTCTTGGCTCCAGGGCTGTCTCATGTACTCGGTTCTGGATGGGGTATAGCTCACGTGTTAGTCTGTTTGCGATTAAGTCCCTGGCGCATCATAGATGTGAAATGGATTGTTGCCGAATGATCACATGGATGTGTAAACGAGGCATTCCTGCTACCTTCTCATCTATTCCTCCTGTCCTTCATTTATGAACAAAATCATCCAGTCTGCACTGCACTTTGCAAGGATGAATTTAAGAAAAGGTGCTTTGCTATACATTCAGACGGGTACTACACATGCGTCTTGTGATGACTCTCTCTGTCTGTCTGTCTCTCTCTCTCTCTTTCTCTATCTGTCTCTCTCTCTCTCTCTCTCTCTCTCCCTCTCTCTCTCCCTCTCTCTCAGCATCTCCATCCAGCATCTATTATCCAGAAAAGCCATGTGCTTGTGGAAATCCACTTGCGATGGGATGGCCAGCTTCGGGTGCTGGTGAGGGTGTCCCTAGAGTGTGGGAACACTTTCTGGGAGGTCCAGAGGTTAGGTCAGCCACGGGCTCTTTCTTTCCTTTCCTCCTCAATTTAACTCTGGATTCAGCTGAATATGGTTAGAGGATTAATTGCCATCCTCTCGTTCCCTACATTAGGAGTCATTGTGGTAAGAACCAAGGGTAGCAATATGGGCCAACCACAAAGAAATAGATTACTTTGTAAGTTTCAAAAGATTTTCACCAAATTACTGCCCTGTGCAAATGATGCTGGGGGGGGGGCGAGTTTGTTTGAGAAATATGTTCTTCTGGGACTGTAATAAGGTACGCGTCCCCCTGCTGAGACATGAGTCACATCCCCTGTGTTAGGAAACTGTGGCTAGTTTTTGTGGGTTTGGGGTTTTGTATTAAATTTTTGGTGCCTCGTGTTTCCTATGACTGGTGAGTGGGTCATCACCTGACTCATAGGCTCTTTTGCTGTGGATCGCCAAAGGCAGCTTTTAAAATTCAGTGATGTGGCACCCAGGGGCTCAGAGTGTCCCATGGACAGAGAAACACCGGAAACGTGTAGCTGGTGCCTTGAAATGGACATTTCCGAGGTCACTTTTCCCCAGCCTTTTGCAGAATTATAATTAAACTGGTCTAGACTAGCTTGTTACTCTTTGTTGTTGTGTTGCTGTTTGAGTCAGGGTCTCACTGTGTCACCCAGGCTGGAGTGCAGTGACACAATCATGGCTCACCGCAGCCTCAAATTCCTGGGCTCGCGTGATCCTCTTGCCTCCGCCTGCCGAGTAGCTGGGACTTCAGGCACTCACCACCACACCCGGCTGCTTTTTTATTTACTTTTTTATTTTTCACAGATAAAAGTTCTCGCTATGTTGCCCAGATTGATCTCAATCTCCTGGCCTCAAGCAGTCCTCCTACCTCGGCCTCCCAAAGAGCTGGGATTACAGGCATGAGCCAACACACCCAACCAAGTTTGTAACTCTTAAGGACCCACAATGCCCCATATGTGGGCTAAGTAAAGTGGGGATACAATAAATATTTCTTGTTTCTTTTCCCCTGGATTAAAGACATGCCACTGACCTGGACTTCAGCATTCCCGAAAGAGAATAGTATTTCTTTATTCACTCGTTCAACAAAACACTTGTATGTTTGCCTTGTGCTCCACTCACTGAGCTAGTGAGACTTATTCAGATGGCTCCGTATGGCCGAAGCGCAGATGATGGGCATCTGTCGAGAACGCGTGAGGGATGAGGTGGGGAGGGGAAGACAGATGCTGGATTGTGAAGAGCCTCCATGCTGAGCTGCGGAGTTTGGACTCGATCCCAAGGTCCAAGAGGAGTCCCGAGGCTTCCTTCCACAGAAGGCTGAACTGCAACCATGTGCAGGTGTGTTAGGGGCAGGTTAGATAGGGCAGAGTGGAGTGGAGGGAGGTGAAACAGCAGGGAGCCCGCCATCATAATCCAGGGGATGAGGGGCAGAGCCTGAATGAAACCAAGGCCCGTGGGAGGAGCCAGGATGGATGGGAGTGGAATTCTGGACTCTGGTTTTGAGACGGATGCCCAGACCCTTGATGCTTGAGCCCCACTGCCCCCTCCACCCCAAGAACACAGTCCTGGGTGTTCTCCTTCTCTCTGGATACACACACTCACCTACAGTCTCAAACGATGGCACTCCAATTCCTGTATCCAGCCCACACCTTTCTCGGCTCTGGTTCTGGATGGTCCACAGTCCGTGATCCATGTCCGTGTTGGACATTGCCCAGGACAGCCAAGCAAGGGAACATGCTGCGATGCCTGTGAGACCTGCCCTGAAGATGCTTTGACTTGCCATCTGCTCCGTCCGGAGCAGTAGTGATTGATTCCCCCTCCTCTGATGTATTGGCCGACTGTCTCTTTTCTATCCTTCATGCTGTCTGAATTCTGCTTGACTTTAACTTTAAAGTCTACCAGGAATCTGACTCTGTTCTATCACCTCAATCAAAACCACCACTGTCCTGCTCTTGGGTCACGTAACCCAGGAGTCCCCAGCCCCCAGGCCACAGACATACTGGCCCGTGGCCCGTGGCCCGTCAGGAACCAGGCCACACAGCCAGAGGTGAGCAGCTGGCGAGCAAAGTTTCATCTGTGTTTACAGCCACTCCCCAACACTGAGTTCCGTCTTCTCTCAGATCAGTGGCGGCATTCGATTCCCAGAGGAGCATGACCCCTATGGCAAACCGTGCATGCGAGAGGTCCAGGTGGCAGCCTCTAAGGGGGATCAAATGCCAGATGATTCCTTTCCACCCCGCTTGTCCGTGGAAGAATTGTCTTCCTCGAAACTGGTCCCTGATATCAAAGAGGTTGGGGACCGCTGATTAAACAGATGCTTACCTGGTCTCCCTCCTCCCACTTCGCCCTGAAGCGTGTGGTCCACGAGGTGGCAGGAATGATGCAACACTTTCTATCTGAAACTTTTCAAGCCTGCCGGAAGAACAGCACAATTTAAAATGCCTTTTACAGCTTTTTCTCTGATCCAGAGTCCAGTCCAGTGCAATCAGATTGTCCTATAATGTCCTCTCTCTGAATCTAGAACTATCTTTGTGCCTTGTAAAATGACCGGCACAGAGGCTGTTCCCACACACCCCAAGTGTGTCCGACTGCTTCCCCCAAGACCCTGCACGCACTTCACTTCACATCCATCAAGAGGCCCGCGGTGCCAGGCTGTCCTAACACTGGCGAGGCTGCCTGGCCCCTCGGTGTAAGAGCTGACCACCCAGAGCTCCCCACTGGGAAGTTAGACTGCCTCTTGGTGATCAGTAAAAATCCGTTGGGCCATATTTTAGCACCTCTCAGATGACTTATCCACAGCCTTTTACCCACTGGTCTTAGCATCCATGAATACCTGTCCCGTGTTGTTTATTACACTGCAAGTTCCACGGTGGTGATTTTAAAATACTTGCATGTCTATTTCTCAGCAGGCATTTTAGGGGAAAACTCCCTTCCTTCTTTCTGCCTTTTTTGTCCTCTTCCTCCCTTTCCTTGCACCCTCCTCCTCCTCCAGACTCTTCTTCTGGCTCTGACAGTGGACGCACAGACTGCTCGTGTTTCTCAGAGACAGGCTTGCTCTGTCACCCAGGCCGGAGGCTGCTGGTGTGGTCATTGCTCATTGCGGCCTCAAGCTCCTGAGCTCAAGTGATCCCCCCACCTCAGACTCCTTGTAGCCGGGACTATGGGCGTGCACCACCACACTCAGCGGTTGGTTTTCTGGTTTTATTTATTTATTTTCATTTTTATTTTTGGAGAATGGGACTCTCACTATGCTGTCCCGGCGGGTCTTGAACTTCTGGCCTCAAGAGAACCTCCTGCCTCAGCCTCCCAAAGTGCTGAGATCACAGACATAAGCCACCAACCCAGTTGAATAGAGTTTTTAAAACTCAGTGTGTTATAATCCATCACCGCAGAATGATTCATTTAAAACATGCATCAGATCACTCTCTCTTTCTTTGCTGGAGTCTCACGGATGACTTCCCACCCCACTCATGGTAAGTACCCAAGTCCTTGCCGTGGCCCACTAGGACCTGAGGATCTAGCCCCCAGTTCCCCTCAGTTCACCTTTCCAGCACAGCTCCGTCTGCTTTCCTGACCGTCCCGCAAGTCCTTCTCGTGAGCCCTTCCTCAGAGTCCTCGGTGCCCCACATCCTCTCTCTCTAGAGCTCCTTGCCCAGATAGTCACATGGTTTCTCTCCTGGTCCTTGTCCAGTTTTTTTATCAGTCACTTTTTAAAAAGTTGCACATAGATATCCCCCTCCTGCTTCCTGTATGGATGTGCAGCTTGACTTCCCGTCCACCTTCCCAGCTTCTTACATGAGTTACTGTGCTTCTCCTCTGCTCCATGCATGTGGGGAGTTTTGTCTGTTTTGTGCACAGCTGCATCCCAAAGGCTGGCATACCTCCCCGGAAAATGGTCCCCCAGTGAACGAGGACATTGACTGGACAGGGGCTCAGCGGGAGGGAGGTGCCCAGCTTCCAGGCTTGACTGTCAGAAATGGCGGTGTTCTACCTCCTGAGATGGAGTGTGTCTGGGAGCCAGCATCGGCCTCGTTGGGTTTGGGCGAGGCGGGCTGCTTGGCGGCCCAGGGAAAGCCCGGTGGGGAGCCAGCTAGACCTAGATTCAGTCGTTTCCAAACACCCGTGAAGCCGTGTCTTACTTCGTTCTGAAGGGGGTGGGCATTGCTGAAGGGAGCCATCGTGGAGGGAAAGGCTGAGTGTCTGTGCCCCCCAGCCAGGTCCCCAGCCCAGCGTGGGAAGAAGGCTATTAACACTTTCCTGTGTCTGCCAGGGTTGGAACTGTCGAGTCAGAGACAGCACTAAACACCTGGTAATAGTTCCAACGGTTTGTCAACAAAGCCAGACCTGTCAGTCTTGCAAGGTGAGAACTGTTTCTAGTAGTCTGAAGACTTGGTTAAAGACACCTGCGTGCTGTACAGGGCAATTGGAACTTTAAATGTGCAGTTTTGCTGGTGAGTTACCCATGGGGTCGCCTTCCTTTCATTGAAGGGAAAGAAAAGCAACAGTAAAACTCCTTCTTTCGTTAGGTTCTAATCTTGTCTCTTCCTTCCTGCACCTTCTTCATGCTGCCAAGTCTGGGGAAGGTGGTCCATGGACAGAGAGCGGTAAGGTTCCAAGGAGAGCTAGCCTTGGTGTCGTGGCCCGTGTTCAGGCAGTGCCCGTCCTCAGACAGGTACTCGGCACATTCTATTCAGCTGAATGGTCACATCTGTCTTGTCTGTGTCCAAACTGCCATCCTCATCCCTGCTCTACCCCCCAAACCTCAATCCATCTCCTCTCAGCAACATCCAGCACCACTAAGTCATCACTTGCAGTCAAAAATACAAGTAACTGTGGAAGAAGGAGAAGCCAATGGCACCTCAGTCGGCACGGAGACTGTCCATTGCAACTTTGGATAGAAGAGACATTTACACTTATCCCAGTATCCTAGGACTGGACACACAGCAGAGGGCGGGAATGAGTCTTTCTGGGTGCTAGCGGAAAATGTTCCCATTAGCTGACAGATCCTGCCCCGGGAGGGGTCATTCCGTTACTGTAGACAAGCCTAGGATTTTTTTTTGTTTCCTTTTGAACGATGGGGCAGGAAATAGATGCTGTCATTCGTGTCTTTAAAAAAGGGAGAGATCAAAGCGAAATTACGGGCATAGAGGTCAGCCATTTCAGAAGATTTTGTCATTGTTTATAACAATGACAACACTGATGGTGCACAGATCGCTGGCACTTCAAGCCGGAGTTGGTGAGTTGAGAATCCTGCCAGTCACAGATGTTTTCCTTTCCCTTTAGATAGGAAAATGGCTAGTGTCTTCACTGGTCAACATTAAGGTCAGAAGCAAATGCATGTTCAACTTGTTCTTTGTTTTCATGGCTTTCCTTGTTATTTTCTCTTTTTTCCTTTCTGGAATAGAAAGTGGGGATACCGTTAAGCTACGAGGGCAACTAACATTAAGAGTACTTTCTAAGGGGACGATAACAAGGTGACCAGGTCGGGAAAGCATCAGTTGCAAGAGCAGAGAGCGGCTGAAACTCATGTCAGTAAAACCAGAGATTAATCATCTCTTAAACTCCAGTACCAGGAGCAATCTCTTACTAGCCTGACTTTTCCCACAGAGTCCATTTCCAGGGTTATCTGTGCTTTTTTTAAAAAAATAATTTTGTGCAGAATAAATTTTATACGTAACAACTATTAACAAAAGATGTGTAGGACATGAATGGCATTCTTTCAGTAAAGGCTCACAGCTTATGAATGTGAGTGTTAAATTCAGCCGTAATCAACGCACATAGTAAATCGTCATGAAGAAGTCATAAAGTAGTAAGGAATGAAAAAATGTGATAAGAAAGTTATAAATAATTTAATGCAATCAAATTTTTTAAAACAGTAAATGCCAAAGATCAAACAACTTAAAATAGAGAGAAGATAGCTAGCGATGATGTTTATTTAGATAAACAAGATGGGAAGAATTGAAAATGACTAAGACACTCCTCCAAAGCTGGGTGGTTACTGTTCAATCCGTGGTATTTTAATTACTTTTCATTCACCAGCCTTTCTTCCATCTTAGAATTTCCATTGACATCCGAGCACTTAAACCTGAAGTCATTGACACAGAGGTGGCAACTTCTGAAAGCATCCCATCTGCTTCCAATAAGAAACTTGATATTCTCCAGGAGTTATGGGTGGTGGGAGGAGGTTGCATGAAGCAGGGTTTCGGAAATGGCCTGAAAGCCCTTGTAGGGGAGACCCATCATTCTTTGACTGTCTGTCGTTGGACGTTTATATCTCGGATCTCAACAGTGAGCACAGAGCCGTTTCTTTGCCCAAAGATAGCCAAACTACAGGGTGCTGAGTAATCCAGTTTTCATACTTCTATACAAGTCTTTTGTGGAGGGAGCGTTCTGGGGGAAGAAGAACATCTGATGAGGAGTTAAAGACACTTTGGGTTGCATACTCATGTGTCCAAGTGCAACAGTTCCGGGGACGCATCCTTGATTCACTCGGAAAGGGCCAGGAGCCTAGGAATGAGAGCTCTGGACCCTGATAACTGCCTGGGTTGATTCCGTTCTCCCATCCTCTTCTGAGTCTGAAATGGTTCCTTGTGAGCTCATCAGAGAACTGGTGAGCTGTGAAGAGGCCATAGCTACCACGTGACCAAGAGAAACAAGTTGAAAGAACCACAGACCCTGGCCTTCGCCCTGTAGCGGCCCTTTATGGGGGCCAGCAGCCACCCTGCTCCAAACTGATGGCACTAGAACATAGCCATGCATTCGTTAAGCTGCCGCTCTGATGCTCCCAGACCCGTGCTGGGTGGGAATGACCCTCTTGGGTTTTGGGAAGGAGACCCAAGTCCCACCTCAAGGCTCTGACTCCAACCCAGACAGCGTCAGGCAAGGAGGAGACCCCGAGCAGAAGGACCCTGCCCCTTCTGCTCTCTGTGCCCCTGTGCCCCTCATCTGTCCCCAGCACAGGCCCCAACCCAGCGCGCCTCCTCCACAACCTCGACCTCGAGCCTCTCGCTGCCTGAAGGCTGCCTCCTGGCCTTCAGCTCTGGGACAACACGGGTGTCGACATCATGCCCACCCCTGACTCGCTGAGTGCTCACCCTGCACGGCCGCACTCCCCATGACCCCGCGTCTTCACCCCGTCCTTACTCAGCTGGGACTCCACGGTGTCACCAGCAACACCCTTCACTCCTTCCTTCCCTCTGTTGTCCTGCTCTTCTGGTGACAACAAAGCAAAGCAAACCAGGACAGAACAAAGAAGAAAACCCAGCCTCCGTGGAACTCATCTGTCTCTGGGCACTAGCCCCATTGCCGGCAGCTGGATGAGACCCCACAGTGGGGCCCACTCTGGAGTCACGATCCCAGCCCTACTGGAGTCACTGCCAGCACTCCCATCTGCCCTCTGTAACTTGCCTTCTCACCATTCTGTTAATGTTTACCATCTCCCGTTGCCTCAGGCTTGACCCCTATCTCCTCCACGCTGCCTCAGGTGTTGGTCGAGCCTCAAACTTTACTGAGAAAAAGGGACTCCGGGCAGAGGTAGCGGCTCAGGCCTGCAGCCCAGTGCTTTGGGAGACCGAGGCAGGAGGATCACTTGGCTTGATGGCTTAGCCTGTCATCCCAGCACTTTGGGAGGCCGAGGCAAAGGAATGCCTGAGCCCGCGGGTTCGAGACCCACCCGGGCAACTTGGCGAGACCTCGTTTCTACAATAAATCAAAAATTAGCTGGGCGTGGTAGCAAACACCTATACTTCCGGCTACTTGGATGGTTGAGGCAGGAGGATCACAGGAGCCCAGCAGATTGAGGCTGTGGTGGCCAGGAGCCTGCCACTGCCCTCCAGCCTGGGTGACAGAGTGAGACTCCAACTCAAAATAAATAAATAAACAAACAAACAAACAAATAAAAATAAAAAAATTAACCAGGCATGGTAGCGTGCACCTGTAGTCCCAGCCACTTGGAAGGCTAAGGCGGAAGGATCGCCAGAGCCCAGCAGGTCGACGCTGTGGTGGCCGTGAGTGTGCCACTGCACTCCAGCCTGGGTCACAGAGTGAGACTCCAACTCAAAAAAAAAAAAATTTAAAAAGTAGTAGCTGGTCATGGTGACACACATCCTGTAATCCCAGCTACACATGAGGCTGAGGCAGGAGAATCTCTTGAGCCCAGGAATTCGAGGCTGCAGTGAGTTATGACTGCACCACCACACTCCAGCCTGAGCAACACAGCGAGACTCTGTCTCTTTAAAAAAGTGAGAGAGAGAGAGAGAGAGAGAGAGAAGGAAAGGAAGAGGACTCCCTCCATTGCAGTCTACATACCTATCAGCCCTTGGACGCACATTCCTTGCTTTTGTAGTGGAAGAATCATCTTGACCCTGGGAAAGGCTACCACGTCTCTTCCTTTGAGCTCAGAAGCTACCAAGCTACCTCCTTAAGTCCTTAGGGATGCTTCCTTGCCAGCTCTCAGTATCTGCATCTCCCATCTCTTCTCTGCTGGGTCATTCCCACAGGTTCGTGTTTGCATCATCCGCCGGCCCCATTCTCTGATCAAAATTTCTCCAAAGGCCTTCCCTGCCTGTGGCCAGCCTTGATTACCTCTCTCTCTCTCTCTCTCTCTGTCTCTCTCTCTCTCTCTCTTTCTCGCCCTCAGTGCAGTCCTCTCTGGTTTCTGTTCCTGCCACTCTCCTGAGGCTGCATGGTCACAATTACCAATGGCTTCCACGTCGCCACACCCGTGCTTCTAGCATGTTCAGAAGCAATGGACACGGCCGGTCACTCCCACCTTGGTGGATGGCCCCCACTCTCAGCGTCCACCACACCACACGCTCTCGGGGATTTTCCTTCTCACTGGCTGCTGCGTCCCAGTCCTTCCAGCTGAGTCGTACTCGCTTCTTGACCTCTACTGTTTGGGAGAGCCCCAATGTTCGATCTTCTGCCTCCTCTATTCCTACTCCCTCCTTAACAAACCGCATCTATTCTCATGGTTTTGAATCCTATCGTGATGTTGTTGATTGTCAGATATTTCCAGCTGGGATCCCTTCCTTGTGCTCCGGATATCTGTGTCCAACTTCAGAGGTCACGTCTCCTGCACGTGGAGGTCTGATAAGGACACCAAGCTTCTCACATGGGCAAAAGGAATCTCTCCTTACCCCTCCCGTCACTTTGCATAGCTCACCTCTTTCTCCCCGATGTCTCAGTTTCCATCAGGTGTGCCATCCCCACCCACACAAGTACTAGGGGCTATCTTAGATTTCTCTTTTTCTTAACCCCACACCACCAAGCCCTTCCGGTGTGCCTTTCTAAATTATGTCAAATCCACTTGCAGTCATGCATCTCGTAACCATATTTCAGTCAACAATGAACCACATGTACGGCGTTGGTCCCATAAGATGATAATACCATCATTTTACTGAACTTTTCCTGTGTTTAGATATGTTTGGATATACAAATACTGGCCGTTGTGTTACGGGTGACTATAGCATTCAGGACAGTGCCATTGTGTACAGGTGTGTAGCCCAGGAGTGGGAGCTAGACCATCCAGTCTGGATGTGTGGCAGGCTCAACCATCTACATGTGTGTACGAGGTCCAACAATAGGTTCACAAACCATCCTAGAAAAAGTGTTCCATACCTCATTGCCAAATATCACTACAGTCACCTTCAAATACTCCCCTTGGGAAGCTATGCACCAATACCAGCGCCTAGTCTACCTGTCAAAGCAACTTTGGAACTCTTTTTCTGGAATGGCCATCAGAGCTGTCCTTATTTGTTGAGGTCTGACAATTAAGCTTGCTAACTTGCCACCTCGCACTTACTTGGCAGCATTGAACAAATAACAGATACTGGAATACTCTTCCTTCTCACCTGATCTGGCCCCCAGTGACTTTTTTCTTTACCCAAAGACAAAGGAAATATTGAAAGGAAAACATCTGATGACATCCAGGACATCAAGGGTAATACGAAGACAGCTCTGATGGCCATTCCAGAAAAAAGAGTTCCAACATTGCTTTGATAGGTGGACCAGGTGCTGGCGTTGGTGCATAGCTTCCCAAGGGGAGGACTTGGAAGGTGACCGTGGTGACATTCGGCAAGGAGGTACAGAGTACTTTTTCTAGGATGCTTCATGAACCTACTCATTGGACCTCATAAGTGCACTCTACAGTCACAATGATGAAATCACCTGGCCCCCGCATTTCTCAGAGCACCTCCTTGTCATTCAGCAGCATGTGACCACATCACTGTCCATCCTTCACTGATGCCTTTGCAGTCTAAGCCACAACCCTCCCTTCCCTGGACCACTGCTGTGGCTTCCAACCACTCTTGCCCCTCTCCGGGGTCCTTCTAAACCTCCCAGAGCATCCAGAGATCCGGGGAGCTTCTCCTAATATAGAAATTGGATTTGCGAGAATGAAATTCAAAGCACTTCCCTTGGCAGGTGGTCCTGCACACTCTGGCTCTCCCTCCTTCCGCATCCTCTTTCCCGCCTCTCCCCATGATGCCTTGGAGACAGGCCCATTCCTAACCCTAGGCCCGGGCCTGCGGGTGCTGTTCTTTCCTTCCCCTTCTTCATGTGGCCAACTCATTTTTTTGAAGGAGAAGTTTTGTTTGTTTTTTTTTTAATGTATGGAACACGAGCCCAACTTAGTGTCCAGTTTTTTATCCTTTGCAAGCTACAGATTTTGGACCCAGGACGTTGCCTCCCCAGTGACAGGGAGCTCATTGTATCTGTCATGAAACTGGTCCTGATGGTTTCCACCAGCTTAGCCAAAGTTCCTTTTTCTTCTGAGTGAACAAGCCAACAGTGGTGCATGCAGGTCTTCCTGTGTGCTCTGCCTGCTAGTCTCCATTCCAATTCACCTCCTCAGAGGCGAATTGGACACCATCCTGGGATGCTGTCTACACTGCTTTTCCTCCCTCAATCTCGATCTCATCCACTTGCCTGTTGCTTGCAAAGCACTTCTCAAGGTCTGTAAGTATTTCATTAGTAGATTATGACCTCTGCAGCTAAGCTAGAGGCTCAAACAAGATAAGTATGAACGGAAGTCACACAGATAACAAGTGGCATATTGGGGCCTAGAAATGAGTCTCTGTTTAAATTGACCCTTATTTATCGCATGATGCAGAAAGGTTTCTGCCCAAGGGTTAACGGATGGCCAAACCGATGACGCCCAATCCTAGATAGATGGAATTGATAGCAGTTGATTTCTTAGTTGCATGCACTCATGGAGAGATGAGGACACTGCATGGGAACAATGAACAAGCAGGGTTGCAGGAGGCAGGTTTTGTAGTACCAAAAGGGCGAGGTGGTCCCTGTTTCCCATTGGAGGATTTGATCAGCTTGTTTGAATAATCCTGCAGACTGGTAGAAGTCTCAGACCTGAAACTCAGAACTAGGAAAGAACTGCACCCGATTCCCCAGGGAGGAGGGTTTTTTAGCTAGGGGCCCTATTTGCAGGGACAGAGCAGAGAGGAGAATTTGGACAGAGGCCATTTGTGTTCCTTCTGGTTTTACCAACTGTCAAGACGGCACATGACACCAGACCTTCATGTTAAGCCTTATGCTTCCATCTCTCCATAAAACATGCAAGGATGAGAAATATGGAAAAAGGGCATGAACAAAGACAACTGACGAGACAAGAGCCATGTATATTTGGATAGCTAAGCCAATGCAAAAAGGAAAAAAATGTCACATGAGACTGCAATGCTGTAGCCAGGTTTCCAAGGACCTCAAGGACCCACTAACGATTTCTGACGGCTAGAAGACTGTGACCCAATATATGTTTTCAGACAAAACTGTAATGAGGATGGACTGGAAGGGTGGAGACAGTTGAGACAGGCAAAGCAAATTACCATTTGCTGAAGTCATAACAGTGAGAATTCCTGAGCATTTGAACTTGCCCCTAAAGAAAGATTCGTAAAAGAGAAAGTCTAGAGAAATTATAGTGGCACAAGCCATGGGACCAACCAGCCGACTGGTTGTGGGGATTCAGGGAGCCGGTAAAGTTCTTTCCCCAAATTACTCAGAGAAAGCCAGTCTTTTATTTTAAGATGTTGTTGTTTTGTTCGTCATGAATTTTTTGCAATAATTTTGATTTTTCAAAATAAATACTGCATTGAAATATATGTATGTTGATGACGGAGTGTATTAGTCTGTGATTGCTATGACAAATTGCCACAAATTCAGTGATTTAACCCAGCAGAAACCTATTCTGTATCACAGTTCTGGCTGCCAGATGTCTGAGAATGTATTCCTGGCCTCTTCCAGCTCCTGGTGGCTGCCTGCATGCTTTGGATTGTGGCTATATCACTTCAAGTGCTGCCTCCATGGTCACACTATCTTTGCTTCTTCTGTGTAAAATTTCTCTCTGATTTTTTTTTTAAATGTGGGGTCACTGTCATTCTACGCGATCGAATGAAAGCTCCCCTGACGGCCTGTTGTAAGGACATGTGTGATTGCATTTAGAGGCCTGCCCAGGTCATCCCAGATAACCTCCCCATCTGAAGACCCTTAACTTCATCACACCAGCAAAATCTTTGCCATGGAAGGTAACATGCACAGCATTCAGGAGCTAGGATGTGGACGTTCAGGGAGGGGGTGTGCTAACTTTTCACTGACCACACTGGGTTCTTTGACACCGCTTGCCATTTTGCATCTTAGGCAAGTGCCTTACCCTAGCCCTGGCCTTGGGTCATTTGAGCCTGGAAGACTGAAGAAATGGTGCTTTAACATACAGAGTTGGGAAACCCAAGAGAATGAATTGGTTTGGAGCAATACATTGCTGCTTAAATGTTTAAGATACAACTACTCACAGGCATAAGGATGGAAACAACAGACAATGGTTACTCCTAAAGTGGAGAGGGAGGGAGGGGAAAGGGCTGAAAAGCCACCTGCCAGGCGCCGTGTCCACCAACTGGGTGACGGGCTCAGTAGGAGCCCAAACCTCACCGTCACGCAATATACCCATGTAACAAACCTGCATTTGCACCTCTGGAATGTCAAATAAAAATAAAATAAAATACAGCTATGATCAGGTTAGACATTCTAAGCATGCAAGTGTAAGGCCTGGCTTTTGTGTTGTTTGAACCTTCTTTGTCATCTCCCTCAAGCCGAATGAAAGCCCCCCTGGAGAGCAGATCGGGATGCTTTGTGTCTTCACCTAGAGCTGAGGGAATAGTGCTCAGCTCTCATCTCCCTGCATTTGGACACGATGCCAGAACGTGCTCGCGTGGTGCGGTGAGCCATTCCATCTTCTCTCAGACTGTGCGATTAGCTGGGCCTCTTCCCAGCCCCAGGACTGGCACCTGAGATCCAGGTGTGGCCAGTCAAGGAGACTATTTCTCCTGGCTACAGTGACATGTTCACAAATGTGCATTTGCCTCGAATTAATCCGGTAAGAGTGAATTCTGGGATTTGAATGGGAACCACCAGGAAGAAATGCCAGGTTTTCCTCTCACCTTGTGAATGGGAATATGCATCCCTGGAGCCCAAAGATAACAGAAAGAAAGACAAAAACAGGGACCCAAGATCTCAATGGTGTCACCAAAGCTTCCAGATCATGTCACACTTGAAGCCACTTGAAGCCACTACTCCTAGGCTTTTCAATTACTTGAACCAATACGTTTCTCCTGTTCCTCAAGCAAGACTGAATTTGATTCTTTTTTTTCCTTCTGTTACTTAAAGCCATAGTTGGTGGTAAAGAAAATGATCATTTTAATTATTTGTTTCCCCAGTGAAGACGGCGTGCTGTGGGGGCAGGTGAACATTCTGAGCCGAGGTTGCATGCCAGGGACATGTGGGTTTTATTTCGCGAAAGTGTGAATGATTTCGTCCTTTGGCCAGAATGACGCCACTGCCACAGAGTGTGTTCGGTGCCACAAAATTCCCTGGGAAAAGCCAGTATTTCCCTTCAAAAGGACAGGACTTTCTGAGCAATCTCCAGGAAGTACATTGATGGAGGTGACCAAGAATGAGAGGAAGAATAGGAAAGTCATTGGGTGACCTTGGGCCAAACTGCGGGAGGCAGCTAACTTGAGCCAGCGAAAGGATCACGGAGGGTTTAGGGCAGAGACTGGGGCAAGAAAAAACTGGTAGGAACGCAGGAGAGTGACTGGGAGAGATACTTACCAGGCGGCATCCCCTGAAGGTTCTCTTCCCACGTGTCGCCATGGGCCTTCTCTACAAAACTTGGCTTTCATATCTGGTGGAAATGATTCTATCGGCAGAAGCTGCGTTATGCTGGAACGGGGCACAGCGGTGATCTCACGATATTCCCATTGCAACAGTCAGCTCATGGCCTTGCATTTCAGCATCTGACCTCAGCTCAGCCCCTTCCGGGATCACGTTAAGCATGGAGATTACCTTGCAGAGCTACTGAGTATGACGTTTGTCGTTTTTTTTCACCGCTCAGCCCTGTAGGGCGACGCACTAAAAGGGGTCCTGATGGCGGAGTCCCCAGCGAAATAGATGTCGCACTTGCAACTCACAGGGACGCCGTGGCAGCTGTGGCAAGGCCAAAGCGAGGATGCAGCTCAGACACATAGAGCTCTCCCTGGTTTCTACAGTGGGGGCCGGTGGTGGTGCTATGGCAGCCAAATGGTGAGAGGCATGGGCCTGCCAGACCAGTCCAGCTGTAGCTGTCCCGCCAACCAGCGGCTGGGCGGTGCTTGTGGAGGGGAATGTGAAGGCCAGAGCAGAGGAGATATAGCCAAGTTTCACAGGAAAGCTCCAGCGATTCTCAATCAAACACTGCATGGGTAGCCAAGGAGCTCCAACAACAGCTACTGCAGTGGTGCAGGCGTGCATCGGTGGGTATGAGCGGAATAGGAGAAAGCTCCGCATGACCAGTATGGGCGGTGGGTGGGGACGGCATCCACCCTGATCACAGACTCTCGGTTGACAAAACAAAACTTCAGCTTGACAACTTTTGCAGCAGAAGATTGTGATGCATGCTTACTCTGTAAATGGAAGTCAGCATTGTTCTAAAGCCTTAAGATTCAGGATCTTTGAACACAACCCTCTGAAATGCAACAGGGATGCTGAGTAAACCATAACTGTTCAACAAGTTCCAGCTTTTCTCAAGTGAGTTCTGTTGTAGAATGTGATCAAGCACTGAGCTTCTACTTAGGTTAAAGGAGTTTAATTCTTCCCCTTAACTAGTAAAAAAAAAAAAAAAAGTGGCTTATATGTTGGGTGGTTACTTTTGCATTATGTTAATAAAATAATACTTGGCAACATGTTGCATACTAATTATATCAAGGCAAAATAAAACCAAGTGAAGCCTGTTTTTAAAAACATGAGTAAATGAAGCGTCTATGAAGACATCAATGGCTTTCTTGATCTTAAGTTTTCAAGTATTATTCAAAACCCTTTGGGGACAGTCACCACAGAAGCCTATAGAGGCACTGTGACTTGTGTTTGTCAATTGTTCAGTGTGAGGCTGAACGAGAAAGAGAAGTGAAGGTAAAAAATAGGATGGAAACAGGCAAATCATCTTGGTTTCACTTACATGACCCAGGAAGGCATAAGGAACAGACGTCACAGTGAGTAAATATAGAAGGTGACTTTTTGGAAGAAATTAGGTTTCTTTTTTATGTAAGGGAGTTAGCTCAGTTTGACTTGAGACAATATTTATGTACATTGGAGGTAAAAAACATTAAAAGATCAGATATGTGATCAAATTTTAGGCAAAAAATCAAAGATTCTTACAAGAAATACAGCATTATTTGTAAGTATGCAGTATGAGTGTTCATACCTACAAAAATATTCTGAGCAGTCTGATGAAGAAAAATGTTGTTTATTCTTTTTAAGTCGGTCTAAAATTCACTTGGAAAAATTCTTAGAAGTACTCAAAAATGAAAACTCTAATAAGTAAAACCTAATTTTCATGAATACCGGTACTCAATGGCTATTCAACTTGAATTGCACAACACGTTTTGAGCTTTCTAACTCTTCGAGTGCCTATAATTTTTAATTGACTTTTCTTTGGCAATATCAGTTTGTTTGTAGTCTATTCACGGGACTCCCTCTGGCATATAACTGAACACATGGAAATTCTTGTTTTACTCTCTACCGAGTTTTTCTTGAAGACTGATGGATAAGGTGTCTAATTATGAAGCACTGTGGAAGGTTTTGAATCAAATCATACGTTTTTATTGAAAATGAGGTCATGCTGGGTTGTGTGATATAACTAAATAATCAGTTAACTGTTTCTCCAAGTCAAACACAGAGTAATTAGGCTTAGTAAGATGGCTTCCGCCCCAAGATTCATAACTCAGGCAATGGTGGTTTGGGAACAACACAGGCAGAAACTGTGTATGTTTTTCTTGGACATTGAAATGAATGGTATTTTCTAGCTAAACTGTAAAATTTGGGTAGAATTTAATTTTACTTTCATTTTTACTGTATGTGTCATTGCCTGGAAGAATATTTTCCAAATAATTATCTAAAATTATATGGCCCCAAAATGTATCGTACAAGTATGGAAGTCACAGATAAACAATGAATTGGGAGGTTCTGGATAATAATATAAATAACGATATCGTGAATTATCCATGACAATAGTTTTGATAGCAGGTTTCCAGATACTTCATGGAAGTACTGATTTCAAATATGTTGTCATATTGTCCCCACAAAATCATCAAAATTGTCCAGTTCCAATATTCTCTCAGTTTCAAATGCTTATGATTCTTGTGTACCCAGAAGATCTAGTGTTTGGATTCGAGGTTCAGGAAGAAGCGCACCCATATTCTATCTAGGTTTGTTTGCTTGAATTTTGCTAAGACAAGAAACTTAAATCAGTCAAAGTTTTATATCAAAATAATGCCCAGTTTTTAACTTTTTAAGGTGGAGACTTAGGCACAGATTTTTAGGATATAATAATAAGATGATTGGCTGGGCGCAGTGGCTCAGCCTGTCATCCCAGCACTTTGAGAAGCCTAAGCGAGAGGATTGCCTGAGCCCAGGGGTTCGAGACCAGCCCGGGCAATTTGGTGAGACCTCATCTCTACAATAAATCACAAAAACTAGCCAGGCATGGTGGTTTGCATCTGTAGTTCCGGCTACTTGGAAGGCTGAGGTGGAAGGATCGCCTGAGCCAAGGCTGAGGTGGTCGTGAGCGTGTCATTGCACTCCAGTCTGGGCGACAGAGCAAGACTCCAACTCAAAAAAAAGAAAAAAAGAAAAAGAATAAGATGATTACACTGAAGAATTAGTACTCTCTTATTTCTCTTCCTGGGATTAAAACTCTAGCTCCTATCAAGATGCTGAAATTTTGCCAGGTGCAGTGGTTCACATCTATATTCCCAGAGCCTTGGGTTGGCAGAGGCGGGACAGCCAGAAGGTCAACACCAGTCTGGGCAACACAGCGAGACCTCTATCACTTAGAAAAAGAAAAAAAAAGTCCAGGCTTGGTGGCGTCTATAGTCCCACTTACTTGGGAGGCTGAGGCAGGAGGGCAGCTTAAGCCCAAGAGGTCGAGGCTGCAGTGAGCTGTGATCATGCCATTGCACCCCAGCCAGGACAACAGAGTGAGACCCTGTCTCTAAAAAAAATACTGAAATTTATATTTCTTGTTGTTAGGTTGATCATAAAAAATTGTTTTGTAATTTAGCTTTGGCCTACTAGATAATTTTTCCATTGAATATTTATGCTTCAGAAAGGTACTGTAGAGTACCATTATAGACTTTCCATATTTATCCTAGGTTTACTACTGATATGACTTCAAAAATGTGATATTGCCAAAACTGTGCCGACCATGAAATGAAAACGTCTTACAAGGCATCCCTGAACAGCTGTATTGAATAGCCTGACATCTGTGAAATCAAAAGTGTATTTTGAATTCAACTTTCAAACCACAGAATTCAAGTAAGCAAAAACTGACCATGTGTTAAAAACACTTGAAACTCTTCCTCTTGTAACTGTTTATCTACATTTTAAAAACTCTGTTTACATTGTAGTAACAGCTGTGTTTAAAAGGAACATGACAGAGCAGACTAATTTATAATGCAAAACTCTATTCTGAAAAAAAAAAACTTCTGTTTGAAAAAACACTTCAAAAGAGGGCAAAAATGATTAAAATAGACACAACCATTTGTTTAAACTATGACTTTCTCAAGAAAAAACAGCCTAATGTAAACTGGCCTACGCCTGTTCCCAGCAGCTGTTCTGTGTAAGACGCGACAAAACCTTCTCCTCTGGGGGGTGGGCAGAAAGAACAGAAGAAAGTGGTCACGACAGAGGGTCATGGCCATGTAAGAAGCTGCCTGAAGCTAAGCATGAAACGGCCAATATTTTTGAAGTGTGCCACACTGCTTAGATCAGGGCAGAGGACACAGAGCTGTGTCTCTCACAGAGAAGGCGGACTCACCATCGAAAGGTGGAAAGGACCTTTTGGACCAACATTCGTTGGTTGGGATTCTATGGAAAAACTACAAAACTTTTCAGTAAGAAAGAAAAGTATACATAAACACGTTGACTGGTCTGTGTTGTACCATGTATTAGCTAACCTGTCATGTTATTCCCTTTCTTTAAACAGAGTATCATTTTGGGGTGCATCAGGCAAACAAGACCTTAAGGTCTCTTTTTCACCCTTCCGCCTCTTGGTGTTTAGAGTTGTTGCCCTCTTTCTGCCATAAAAACCTTTCTCTTTGGTTCCCATGATACTGTTCTACCACCTTAACTCATGACTACCCCTAAGACTCTGGATTCGTCATGTTTTCCTGTTTTCCAAATATCCTCTTAAGTCCTATCAGCAGCTGCTTCTCTACTCAGATCCAGCAAAGTGGTCTCATGCTTCTCCAAGAGGTAAGGAAGCAGTGTCTCATGGCTCAGCCTGGCTCCCAAGCAGCCAGCCATGGACTTGGGCTGGTGGGAATTGGCTGAGAGATTTGCACTGAAGGAACCCATGTGGACCAATGATGGAGGACCAGGCAGGAGTGAGGATGCCCCATCAGATGTCAGCGTGGTCGGCTGGTGGCACTAGAACCCTGCCTTTGCACTCAGGCATGTTGACCTTGAAAAATGTAGGCCCAACCCTGAGAGGGGGCAGAGATAAAGATTTCAGTGCGGTTTCACTGCACTGCAGAATAAGCCAGTTGGTGGAAGTTCCATTTCACACATGGGACCCTGTGGAATGATTTTTCTAGCCATTCCTAGCCTAGTGCTTGCAACACAGTTGGACTTCAAAGAATGTGGCTTCCTTGGGTCTACGGAGGGCCGCAAGGCTTTCATGTGGCGTTAACTGATGAGTTAAATTGAATTGACTTTCACTCATACATTAATCTACTCATATAACAAAGACGTTTTGGACATTTATTCTGTACCAGGCAATATCCTAGACACTGAAAATATAGTCCTTTAAAGACAGAGCCTGCTATAATGGAGAAAGAGAATGAGAGATAAAGAAAGTAAAGAAAGAAAGGGATGGAGGGAGGGTGTGGGGAGGAAATGGGGGGAGAGAGAGAGGGGAAGAAAATCAGGAGTGACAAATGTAAGGGAGTAAAATAGAACATCAAGAGGGACGGGCAGAGGGTGCCTGCCCTCTTTGCCAGAGTGGTGGGGAAGCCCTCTCTGAGCGGGTGACATTGCTGCAGAGGTTTGCGTGATGTTAGGGAATATGCCTCAGAGGTCTGTGGAAATAGCACTCCAGGCTGGGCACTGGCAGGACACATAACTTTGAGACGTCTTCCAAACCAGGTATTCTCCAAACACAGAACTCAAGTCAGCCCATAAGAGAAGATGTCTATAACCTTGATGTGAAGCCTAACTGTTCCTTGGGTTTCACTTCTACAGTGGCCAAAATCTCTGTTGGAAAAGTAAACAAAGATGAAAACCATGACTTGCTGCTGTTAGGGTGCCCTAAATACAGGTGTCAAAATAGGAAAAAAATCACCCATCTAACCTCTCCTCACACCTGTGTCCATGTTTGTGTGTATCTATGAGGACACCATCCGTGCTTCCATCTGGATATGCTGTACACACTGGATATAGCTATGGATATAGCTATGCCCGCATCTGTCTGTCTCTCTCTAACCATCCTTCACCACACAGCTGGATATGCAATAGAACTGTTTTGCTACCAAAGCCCCAAATCTGATTAACTTACTTCTGAAAGATGCAAACTGTCCTGGGCAACTTCTGATCAGTAGAATGGATAATTATGTACATATGACATGCATATCTATATCTGTATCTGGCTACGCCTGTAATTGTGTTATGTATACACAAGGCCGCAGCTTAAGCACTCCCAGGTCATACCTTTGCAAAACAACTGGATCCAATATCTTTGGCAAGGTTGTTCCACCCATAAGGCACAATCGAGGAGATTATTCTTGTGCCTATCACATAAAGAAATGTCAAAAAGAGCTCCCCCCAAAGATAAAGTATTCACTTAAAATAGCATACAATCTTACTTTATTACTTGAAAGAATGTAAGCATATCCCCATTGCTTTGCAAAGTTTTCTTCAGGTTTCCTGGGAAAGGGCCACCCCACCCTGTCAGTAGACATTGAAGATGGCTTGCCCAATGTCACTGCCAGGGTAACTGACATGTCCTGGTGCATCCAAAGGGCTGGAGCACCGAGGTCACTTGGCCACCATGCCAGCCCCAGTGTGATAATAGACACACAGATGGAAGGTCCTTTTGACAAATCTCTTTCAGGAATAAGTAAATGTGATATTTGTAAATATATTTCTCTGCCTAAACTTTACTGCAGTGAACTAGTGGAAATTTGAAAGTTTGCAGCAACTAATTATTTCCCCTTTATTTAATAATAGTGGAAAAATGAATAATGAAAGGTGAAGCCTTCTCAAGAGACATGTCAGATCCGTGAACTAATCTTCCCTATGGCATATAGCATTACCTCAGCAAATGTTCTACTACATGGGAGAAGATATTTGAATAATTAAATGTTTTAAAAATATTTTTCAATTCTATGTTTTTCCAGTAGAATTTGTTCTTTAGAAGAGCAGATGTATTTGGTATGAAAGGGGGACTGGTATTTCTCAGAAGAGTAGAGGTCACGTAATTTCTAGAAAAAGTTGAACTCATTACCTTACCGCAGGATTTCTCAGAGCCTTTAACACTCTAAGGTAGATGGTGATTCTAAGAGACGAGTATTAATTTCTCAAACACATTTGCCCACTGAGCTACCTGCTGTTCTAATACCTGTGTGACACACTATGGGAAATGTTTCCTTAGAATGACGTCTTTATCTTCACATATCTACATGGAAAAATATCTAGCTTCTCTGTTAATGGTTTTAGAACTATTTAAAAATGCAGTTGTACAAAAGATGATAATAAATGTACCTGTATTCTACAAATTCTTATTGAGTATCTACTATGCACCAAGCACCTTTATAAGCAGTGGCATTGCAGCAGTGGACAAAAGAGATGAAGTCCCCATTCCCAGGGAGTTATTTCCTAGTGGGAAATAAAAAAATAAACACACACATGCACACCTATGTATATGCAGGTTACATGTTAGGGTGCTCATATTATGAGACTTTTTTCCTTCTCTGTTAGACTTTTACAGTACATCTATACATTTAATGCGATTATAATCAACATCCAACTGGATTTGTTGTGAAACTTAACAAACTGACCCTACATTTTACCTAGAAGAGCAGAGAGTCACAATGTTTTCTTTTCTTTTCTTTTTTTTTTTTTTTTTTTGAGTTGGAGTCTCACTCGGTTGCCCAGACTAGAGTGCAGTGGCCACTCCTGGCCACCGCAGCCTCAACCTGCTGAGCTCCGGCGATCCTTCCGCCTCAGCCTTTCGAGTAGCCGGAACTACAGGCGCATGCTACCACGCCTGGCTAATTTTTTAATTTATTGTAGAGATGAGGTCTCGCCAAGTTGCCCAGGCGGGTCTCGAACCCGCGAGCTCAGGCAATTCACTCACCTCAGCCTCCCAAGGCGCGGGATTATAGGCTGAGCCACTAAACCCGGCTAAGAGTAAGTCACTTCTTCCCCAAATAAGAAGTTACCGAGTTATTAGTGCAGGGGAGAAAAATAAACTGATGAGACAAAATAAGGAGTTTAGAAACAAGCACATGCTTACCTGGAAATGATGAAAGGACGCTGCATATCAAGACAGAATGGTGGACTATTTAGTAAGTTGCACTGAGACAACCGATTTTTCAAATGGAAAAATTAATCGAATACCTGCCTCACACCATACTTCTAAAAGAAGTTGGAGGTGGAATTAAGAAGCAAACATGAAAAACACACTCAAACTTCTAGGTAAATATATAGAATATCCTTATGACATCACTTTGGAAAAATATCTTAAGACATAAACGCAAATCATAAATAAAAAAGACTAATGAGAGTTACTAAACTGAAATTTGAAACTTCTGGGATCGAAATATATCATTAGGGCAACCTCCTCTGGTCCCCTCCCACTGTGGGAGCTTTTCTGTCCTCTCAGTAAATCCTGCTTTCTAAAATATATGTATAATTAAAATCAAAAGATAGGCTAGGCTTGGTGACTCAGCCTGTAACCCCAGCCCTTTGGGAGGCCAAGGAGAGTGGATTACCTGAGCCTGCGGGTTCAAGACCAGCCCAGGCAGCTTGGCAAGACCTTGTCTCTACAGTAACTAAAAAATTAGTGGGGCATGGTAGCGCACACCTGTAGTTCTGGCTACTTGGAAGGCTGAGGTGGAAGAATCGCTGGAGCCCAGCAGGTAGAGGCTGCAGTGACCAGGAGTGTGCCACTGCCCTCAGGCCTGGGCAACGGAGTAAGACTCTGACTCAAAATAAAAGAAAAACAAAAAGATAGTACAGAGTAGGAGATGATATTAGCGATGAATATAACTGACAAAGCACTAATACCCAAAGTGTATGGAGAACTTCCCAAATCAGTAAGAAAAACTCAGGCACTCAAGCAAACTAACAGATAAACGAGCATAGAACATCAAGAGATTACTCAGAAAAGATAAAATGGGAATGATTGGTCAGCACATGAAAAGATACCCCACATTACCAGTAACTACAAAAATGCAGATTTATACTACAGGGAGATGCCACTTCCTACCTACCATTCTGGAAACATTTCTGAAGCCTGACCATATCAAGTGTTAATAAGGATATGGAGATGCAGAAACTCTTATCTTGGTTGAAGCTACTCATGCCTGATGACCTGGCGATTTTACTCCAAGACACTGACTCCAGAAAAATGCCAGCACATGCCTGATGACCTGGCAATTTTACTCCAAGACATTGACTCCAGGAGTTGTCTCTAAGATTGCCCGGAGCAGTGGTGTTTATCATTGTGGAAGATTAGAAGTGGTGCAATGTTCACTGATAGGTATTTAGCAAAGCAGATAAATAAATCTGGGATGAGTCATCCCAAGGAATGTTCCACAATTCGCGGAGATGCATAAATGACTGCTTCGTGTATCCACGCCAATAAATCTCAAAAACGTAATAGTCATGGAAAGAAAGCAAGTTTAAGAGAAATACAAAAAGTGTGATAATGCTTACATAGAGATTAAGAGATGCCAAGCAATACGAACTACTATTTGGAAAAACAAACATAAGTACTCAAAGTATAAAACCTAGACATAATCTGATAGGGAGAAAGAGAATTGCAATGGAGTCCTCAACTCGACCTGTAAAGTTCCCTTTTTTTTTTTAAGTTGGATGACGGGTTCAGGGTATTGGTTTTATTATTTTTATACTTTTACTAATGACTGAAATATTTCACTAAAAATATGCTGTTATGAAAGACTGAATGAACATTGTGAACATCCTCCAGAATAGTGTTAGCCAAAGTTCTTCCTCTCCATTTCCATCTCACAGGCTCATAGAATACTAATATCTCCTTTTTGGGTTCATCTAATTAGCAAAGTAACAAGCATTTAGGAACACATTGCAATCCCTAAAAAAAAAAAAAGAGAGAGAGAGAGAGAGAAACAGATTGGGGTAAGGCGTTTTCTCTCCCAAGCATTAGCAAGTCAAAGAAGACTGTAATTGTATTTCATTCAGCACATGAAAGTACACTAAACATATCTCCATTTCATATGTATAAAACTACACAGTCCAGGCGATGATAGAAATGGAGTTCACATCCCTCTCCTCTTACAATATCAAGGCGTTTAAAGCTCTTACACAAACTTTTAAAACAATTGACTCTTCAGGCTGGATTCCATCCTGGGCACCACAACCATCATAAACACGCCTGCCCCATAGATAACAGAGGCAATCTGTGAGGTGATTCCATTGAGTAACCTATTAGTGGAAATTGCTAAGGATTTAGAATCCTGGGGCACTGACTTCCAAGTTAGTCCCACCATTCCCTAAGGATGCAGCCCTAGGCAAATAATTTGACCTCTGTGAGTCTATTTCCTGGTCTGTAAAATGAAGGTAATGATACTTATCACCCTCGTTGAGTTATCATGAGGATTAAATGAGTATGTATGTATGGGAAAGTGCTTCGTAAATCCTAAGTCATTTTGCAAAAAGTCATCATTTCTGTCCCACAGCATGCACAAGGTGCTTACTACATGAAACTTGCCTTAAGGGAGTATTTGTGCTGGTGGAAGAGGCAAGATGAACACAAAAAAACCCAGAAGAAATGCATGTTGTTGAATTATGCAGCTGAGTCCACCAGGGCTTGCAGGAGGCAGTGAGGTTCGGGCCTGGGATGGTAGAGGACGTTCGCTGGGCCTGGAGGCCTGGCGTTCACATCAGGGTGTTTAGAGGGCGTTCTAGGGAAGGGAAGGGGAAACACAGGCTATCTGCAAAATAGCAACTATGGGCTTAATGTATCCAACCTGGTGGGATCTTTTCACCTTCTTCCCAGCCTTGGTTCTTATTAAGTGTGAAAGGCCTTCTTGGGCCTGTAGGCTAACCTCACTTTAACCTTACATGGAAAGGGAGTTTTGGGAATGGTGAGAACTGATACTAACAGTGTGACTGTGATGTTTCACCAGTTAACATCCATGTGTGCCGATCTGGCCCTGAGCAGCCATTTTATTAGGGTCACAGCATCTTGTCCTAGAGCTTTGTCCACAGATATTTGATCACCATGAAGTATCACTGTGGGAAATTTCATTCCTTTTTTGTAAACATCCCAGAATCTAAATTTACTGCTTCTAAATCATGGACCAACACAGGTATAAGGATGGATTTCCTGAACCAACATGGCTTCCCAGAACTTGAGCCAGGCACCTCGGCTTAGAGTTCATCTACTTGGTTTACTTCCTATTTTTTAAACACTTCTTGTTCACTTTTTGCTTTTATCTACATAAAGTGTTAGACTGAAATAATGACTTTGGCCTGATTTTGCAGACAATCTGTGGTCCCTACTGGAGCCACATACAATGCTGTGTTGCTGAAGAATTTCAAGTCTTCAGCAGCATGAAAAATGTTATGCTGAGATCCTAGCTTACAGTGAAGTGTCCCATCAACACATCCTGGCATTAAGGAGCGATGTGATCATTTGTTTCTATGTGAGCCTTCATTACTTCTTTGAGGATAAGACCATCCTGAAATTGAAGATAACTGATGCCCAAGGTAAGTCAATCCTAGTGATACGTTTAGAAACAAAGGAGCCTCACACTTCTGCTACCGCCTTCTTTTTTGTTATGAGAGGGGAGGCGGAGGAGCTTGTGAGCATGGAGAAGGAATTGTTTTTGGTGGAGATGAGCCTAGGATTTCAGGGAAATGAGAAAGGAATAGCAGATGCAAAGTCAAGGTGAGAAACGGCGTGCCCGTCCCCCCGTTCTCCTGCTGCCCACTTCAAGTTACATGCCATCCGGAACGCTTTAGACCGTTCCCCCAACATCTCAGTTACTACAAATCAATCTGGAAATTCTGGTCTGCTTGCCCTCTGGTTGGGACACTAAGAACTAAGCCCTTCTTAGTAAGTTCCTGTGATTTATTTCTTTGGTAAAAATTAATCATGATTCAAGCACCTCATCATACATTATAGGTCGAAATATATCACCAACTTTATACTTCATAAATGATACTGTCCACCCCACCTCACTCCTACCACCCACCCAGCCTATCCCCTTTCCTTCTGTGTATCTGGCATAGCCTGGCCCTGCTTTCCAGATCAGTCCCAGAGCTCCTGGTTCTTTCATGGGAACCCCGCAGCCTGACCTCCCACTCGAGGGACCCGCTGGGTGACTGTCCCATGTCCCTCCTGAAACCCCATTTGTCCACGTTGGTCCTGGCAACACTCTCCCTCCCCTCCTCCGCAGGCTCCCAGTGTCAGGCCTGGATACTTCTTCAGCTCTCTTCTGACATCCCCACCTGCAGCTCTGCTTCCTTCCTTCAGTCTTCTCGAGACTGAGAGCCTGTTCCTGACTCCAGCCTGGCTCCAGAGGCCCCGTGCTACGCTGTATTCTTGAAGGTTCTCTCAGGAGGTTGGGTGGTCTCGCGCCTGGCTCTCAGACTGGCTGCAGGGCCAGAATCCGGAGAGCAGTTTCCTCGTGCCTACGTGGTTCCCAAGATCCATGGCTGTGAGCGGCCCCAGCCTCTACAGCCTCGTCTTGAGCTGTGCTTCCTAATGCCCCTGCCTCCGCACACCCAGGGCCGAAAGACTGGGATTAGGGCTGAGTCCAACGTGCCCCTCCGACACCCGTTTCCACGGTGGCCCTTCTTCCTCACGGGCGGGTGTGGTGCCAAGCTCCGACTCCACCCTGTGTCCCCTGCCCTGCCCACCCCTCCTTTAACATTAGTCCAACGGAAACGCACGTCAGCGGTCAACATGCACCGGCACCGTCGGATGCAGGCAGACAAGAGGCAAGTCCCAGTGCCGAGAGGCCACAGCCCTCACCCTCTCGAGGGGTGCCCATGTGCAGAGACGCAAGGTGCCAAGCTCTCCCACCAGCTCACAGCCCACGTCACTGGGGTAGCAGCAGGGTCTCGCCCACCCAGACCTCCAGGCAAGAGTCACCTTCAGGAACGTTGTCGTTTTTTTCTGTCGTTATTTTGCGAGTAAAGTCAGAGCGAGTGCCCGTAAGACCGCCTGGACAACGCAGCATAGATGCAAAGGAGAAAACGTGTATCCGGAGGGTGCAGGAGAATGGTCTTCCCAACAATCCTAATGAGATCACAGACCTACTAGTTCTCCACAAAGGCGGCACCTCCCCTCTTGGCAAGGGAGTGGGGGGAGTATTCTTTGTTTTCACAATTGCTGGAGACACTCGTCACATTGGATGGAGCAGGGATGCTAGAAGTTCCACAGTGCCGGGAGACATGCCCGGCAAAGAAGCTGAGAGGCTCGTGCAGCTTCTGAATACGCCAGCCAATAGCCATATGAATGAGAAATATGTTTAAAATCACCTGAACCTGAAACCAAACGCACAATGGTATTTTTGAATTAATGTACCCTGCATTTTCAGGAAGGCAACAGACTCAAGATCAAAGGAAGGCTATACTTTGTTTTGAGAGCATGTGTAAGGGTGGTCTTCCATTTTGAAAAAACCACTCCATGAATCGTCTTGCTGCCCTCAGGCTTGAGTCACAGGATGACAAAGCTGTGTCATCCAATCTGTGTCCGTGGATGTCACAGGGAATCTGAATAAATGAGATCTGAGATTTTTCTTGATTTACTTAGCATCAAATATGATGTATTAGCGGAGACACGTAAAACACAGCTCAAATTGAGGTCCGTGAATACTGGCTGATTTATAATATTTCATAATCAAAAATTCAAAGCAAAATAATAAGCAATCTACCCCATTTTGACAATATTGTCTGTCAGTTGTGAAGGCTGTCTGCTGTTTTTCAGTCTTGGTCTGAAACTGTCTCCAGAAGCGTACCTCCCAATTTTCTCAATCCCTTTTCTAGCCTACTTTCTATGTCTTGTTGCCTGTCAAAAGATACAGCCTTGACTAGGCACATGCCTATAGTCCCAGCATTTTGGAAGGCCAAGATTGGAGGATCACTTGAGGCCAGAATTTGAGAGCAGCCTGGGCAACATAGCTCTACAAAAATAAAAATAAAAAATTAGCTGGATTGAGGTGGTGGATGTCTGTAGTTCCAGCTATTCAGCAGGCTGAGGTGGGAGGATCGATTGAGTTCAAGAGTTCAGTGAGCCATGATCATGCCACTGCACTCCAGCCTGGGCGACAGAGTGAGACTCTATCTTTAATATAATAATGACATTAATAGTAATATTAATAAAGGTATAGTCTCCAAGAACTTTTAAAATTCTAAAGAATAAATATATTTTTTATGAGATAAAAAATTTTGTTGATATTTTGTCATTATTTGAGACCATGCCACATCATTGGGAATTATTTTGGCATGTTAATTAACAAGATCCAGGTAGCTCAAACAACTCAATAGCAAAAAAAATCTGATTTTTTTTTTAATGACAAAGGATCTGAATAGACATTTCTCTGAAGAATACACACAAATGGTCCACAGGTACATCCAAAAATGCTCAACATCACAAATCATCAGGGAAATGCAAATCAGAACCACCATGTGGGATCACCTCACTCCAGTTAGAATGGCCACCATCAAAAAGACAAAGGATTACAAGAGTTGGCGAGGATGCAGAGAAAAAGGAATCCCTACACCCTCTTAGTGGAAGTGTAATCAGCACAACCGTTATAACAATCAATACAGCCGAGCGCAGTATGACTCACGCCTATAATGCCAGCACTTTGGGAGGCCGAGGTAAGAGGATTGCCTGAGCCCACGGGTTCGAGACCAGCCTGAGCAACACAGTGAGACATCGTCTCTACAATAAATAAGTTTTTAAAAAAATTAGCCAGGCATGGTGACATGTGCCTGTAGTTCTAGCTACTTGGAAGGTTGAGGCAGGAGGATCACTTGAGCCCAGCTCGTCGAGGGTGCGGTAGCCATGAGTATGCCACTGCACTCCAGCCTGGGTGACAGAGGGAGACTCCAGCTCAAAAAACAAAACAAAACAAAAAATCAATATGGAGCCCCCTCAGACAGTCTAACATGGAACTACCCTATGCCCCAGATACCACGCTGCTGCGAGGAAATCAGTGAGCAGCAGGTGTTCGCCAGCACTATCTGTAGTCGCCAGGATATGGAACCAACACGCGTGTTCATCAGTGGATGAATGGATCGAGAATGTGGGGCAGTATACGGGATGAAATGCCCTTCAGCCGTAAAAAGGATGGAAGCCTGTCATTTGCCACCACATGGATGAGTCGAAAGGGCATTGTGCTGTGTGAAATAAACCTAAACCAGATACAGAAAAACACCTACTGCATGGTGTCACCATCTGTGAAACACAAAAAAGTTGACCTCCTAGCAATGGGGAGTGGAATGGTGGTTACCAGAGGCTGGGAAGGGCAGGGCAGAGGGAGGGACTGGGGGACACGTGTCCTTGGGCACAAAGTTGCAGTCAAACAGGAGAAGCAAGTGCAGGTGTTCTACTGCACGGTAAGGGAGTTACAGTTACCATAATGTGTTGTATATTTCAAAATAGCTAGAAGAGAAGGTTCTGAGTGTTCTCACCACAAAGGAATGGTAAATGTTCGAGGTGATGTGCTTACTAATTACCCTAATTTTGATCATTACACGATGTACGCATATATCAAAACATCACATTGTACCCGTAAATGTGTACAATTGTTACATGTTCATTAAAAATAAAATGAAACTTTTTAAAAACAGCTCATTTATGACTTAAACTTATGAGTAAGGAAAATAACAATTCAGGGGGACGCCCGGATCCTCACTGCTAATATGAGACAAATTTTTCATTGGGTAAAGGTTGCCCTCAGGTGACCCACCTACTTTGCGGGATGCCTGGGAGTCGAAATCTACCCGTCCCCCTTACTTTGAAAAACAAAAAAAACCCCAGCTCACTTGCAAGAAAGTTGGACTTCATTTTCTACACTTTGACTCCCTATTTCTCCTTGACAGTTTCCTGTACTTTAATTGAAACTGGTTTCCTCTTTTTATCATCACCCACTAAGATGTATAACCTGTTCTTACTTATCCTAACATTAATTTTTACTCTAGCATCCATTTGCATTTTTCCTCTTGAATTTTTTCCAAACATCCCATACATGGTGGCTTCTGACCTTAACTCCCACCCATCCATTTAAATAAGTGCAAGTATATCATCACTTTATTATGTTTTTCAGGATCTTGATGCACGTACATACTGAGGTAGCTATGATCTTTACAATAAGCTACTTTCCCTTAGTCAGGAAAGTTTGTATTGTAAGGTAGGAAGGCCGGTCGTATTATCTGTGAATTTCACTTTAGGATAATCAAGGGGAGGATTGTTATTAAAAGAAAGGAGTGGATTATATGTATTATATAGGCCTGTTTTAACTGCCCTAAATCCGGCACACTTACAACTTTTATGCTGGAAAAAGCTTCCTGCAAGGCAAGAGTGAAATTCAGAATACTCTTCTGCCAGTCTAGCGTAAGCACCAGTCAGTCAAAACGATCCTGGCCATAAGCAACAAACACAGCCCTACCAGGGGCCATCTGCCAAACATCCGCCCTCTCTGAAGAATCCCAGTTTGTGGTGGAACCCAATTCCAGCAGGGCACTACTGTGTCCTATCTCTCCATGAGGACAATGGTGCCCAGGTTTTGTTCAAGATATTTATCTGTTATCCCATTTGGCCCTCTTAAAAATATGCTATGAAGAGATATTCTGATTTCCACTTTTACAGACAAAGATGGTGGGAACTTAAGAAACGTGTATGAAGTCATAAGGGAAGTAAGCTGTGGGATGGGACTGGATTAACACATAGACCCTCGGACCCCCCAAAACAACGCTCTTCCCTTCAGGTCCTGTTCATTTATTCAATGATTACCAGCAGGAAAGCACAGATGGTGATGGGGGCCAAGCAGCGTTTTTCACCAAGAGAAGAAACAGCTAGTGACATAACAATGGGGTGAGTGGCCAGCGAGGGATGCTTGGACCTTGCCACCGTGGACTCTACCACAATCCACCAAGCATACAGAGACAAGTGCCCACGGTCTCACACGTTCACGGGACCTTCTGACTTATCACCTGCTTGTGTTATGGTAGCTGAGAGGGAAGAAGCTTATTATCTTGCTGCTGCTGGTTAAAGGCATGGTCTCTGAGCTCCTTGAGGATGGACACACTTTGTCTCCTTGACTCCTGTGTTGAGCACAGTCTCTCTCACAAAGTTGGTGTCCGCTGTTTTCACTGACTTGGTGACATAGCGTCTACCACAAACCAAATGAGAACAGTAGGCAGGTCTCTCATCTCCCGCCCCTATTGTCTTGAAACCTCACAGGCTCATCTTCATAAATCCCTGACCAAGTTGGACGGAGCAGGAGAGTACACACGCATCCATTCACACTCCTGAGAGTCAACACCTTGGACTTTGAAGGGTGCTCAGCGGAAGGATGATTTGGGAGGTAGCTTGTAAGGATGAATTGACCACAAGGGGTGCAGTGGCTGAGAGGATCATTGTAACTTTAGTAAGGAAGAAGAAGAGAGAACGCTCTCCAAGTATGTGATTCCAAGCTCTTCAGATTCTGCAACTCTTCATATGTAGAGAACATGACTTCTCCGCCAATTTATTTAGAAGCTGGTGCACCCTTGGATAAAAAGAAAAAATAAACTCATGACATTGGGGATTTGCTAAAGATTGGTGGTGAGGAATTGAAATCTGATTCACGATAAGAAGGTAAGACTGTAAGCTCCACGAGGGCAGGGACCAGGTCTGTTTCATGTGACATGATCTGTCTGGGAGCTAGCATGGTGCCTGGCTCATAGTGGGTATTAATTGGTGTGTGTTGGGTGAATTAATGAGGTTATATATGACGAAAGTCCAATAAACAGTTGAGGTATATTTCAGGACTTGGAAAGGCAGTCAGTGTTGGAGAGAAGGCTTCACAGAAAAATAATTCAGAGGCAGCCAGGTGCGGCAGTTCACACCTGTAATCCCAGCACTTTGGGAGGCTGAGGTGGGAGGACTGCTTGAGCCCAGGAGCCTGGACAACACAGAGAGACCTGGTTTCTACAAAAAAAAAAAAAAGAAGAAGAAAAAGAAAATTATCCAGGTGTGGTGGTGTACACTTATAGTCCCAGCTACTTGGGAGGCTGAGGTGGAAGGATTGCTGAGTCCAGAAGGTGGAGGCTACAGTGAGCAGTGATCATGCCACTGCACTCCAACCTGGGCAAACAGAATGAGATCCCAACTTAAAAAGAAAAGAAAATGAAAAAAAGAAAGAAAGAATTCATGAGAGAATGAGGTTATTGAGATGGTTTTCCAAGTCACTGTGCACAGAAGCCCACCCCTAGTTGGAGGGCTCTTGGGAAACTGATGTTTTAAGAGTTGCAAACAACGAATTTATATGATAGTCCCTGTATATTGCAGGAAAGTTTTATCTCCACTCCTGAATCCCCAGTGAAGAACCCACCAATGTACTCAAGACCTTATTTCTACTAAGAGGAAAGATATTCCTAGAGTAATGGCCCCTCCTACTCCACTGACTGCCTCCAGACAGGATGGGGTTCCAGGGATGCTGGCTGCCCTGCAAGGGGGGGCAGAAGAGCCCAGCGGAAAGTGGTAGAGTAAGAGGCTCCATTTCAGTCATTGAGAGCGTCTCAGCTGATGGAAAGGGACGGGAGTGAGGAGAGGAAACAAACCAGAGAGGTTATTACATGTAGGAAAATGGGAGAAGACATGTAGGAAAATGGGAGAAGGCATGTAGTCCAGGCCACCTGTGTGAAATTGAGTGACTGCGTTTTTGTGGAAACAGGGAGCCTTCTGGAGATTATCTCTAGGTTTCTTTGTCAGAAGCCTGTGGTTCTGAAAGGTCCTTGCAAGCCACATTCCTCCCTGAAGTGAAGGAAGCTCAGTTGAAGGTTAGGAAGGAGAAAAGCACCCATTAGCCAGTGGGAAGGATGCAGGCATGGGAGTCCGGAGACACAAGTTTCAGTCTCCCTTCTGCTCCTAAGACCAGGCAACATGCATGTGGTCTTTCACCTTGAGCCTTCTATGCCTCTGTGCGTCACAATTTGGGAGGTGGGTGGAAAGGAGGGGAGAGAAGGTATTTTCATAAAGACATCAGCGTGCCAGGGAAGGGTCTACACCCCAAAAGAGGCTTGGCCATGAGCTTTGAGCATCATTGGTGTCGTCTTCCTACCACTGCGACTCTCATCTCCACCACTATGTCCTCACCAGGTGGGCCGTGGACGGTCCCACACAATCTCAGACCTTTAGAACCCAACCAGCCCAGAGAGTTCTTAAAACAGTGTGAAGGACAAACATGTTAACAGAGATCGCCATTGCTTCATTTACTTTCTTGAGAGAGGAGTAGGGGGGAACTGTTTTGGAAAGGACAATTTGTTTCAAAAAGAGCCATCAGCCCAAACTAAAATTTTATAAATATTAAGCTACAGAAATAAAGGGTCAAATAAAAATGTTGCCGAAAATATATTATTATTATTATTATTATTATTATTGAGTTGGAGTCTCACTCGGTCGCCCAGACTGGAGTGCAGTGGCCGCTCCTGGCCACCGCAGCCTCGACCTGCTGGGCTCCGGCGATCCTTCCGCCTCAGCCTTCCAAGTAGCTGGAACTACAGGCATGCGCTACCATGCCCAGCTGATTTTTTGATTTATTGTAGAGATGAGGTCTTGCTGCCCAGGTGGGTTTCGAACCCGCAGGCTCAGGCAATCCACTCACCTCAGCCTCCCAAAGGCGCAGGATTATAGGCTGAGCCACTAAGCCTGGCTAAATATATTAATTTTTAAGGTGATACTATTTTATTTGTATGGCATAAGTTACAAATTGCAAACCAAAAAATAGTTGAGCAAAAGTGTCCAAGTATGAATGATTTCAAAGGGGCGGAGCCCAGGTTTCACATATATATCAGACCTCTCTCTCTCTCTCTCTCTCTCTCTCTCTCTCTCTCTCTCTCTCTGAATTAAGGTCTCACTCTGTCATCCAGGCTGGAGTGCAGTGGCACAATCACAATTCACTACAACCTCAACCTCTTGGGCTCAGGTGATCCTTCTGCCTCAGCCTCCTGAGTAGCTGGTACTCCAGATGCATGCCACCATGCCCAGCTAATTTTTTTATTTTTTGTAAACACGAGATCTTGCTCTCCTGCCCAGTTCCAGTCTTGAACGCCTGGGCTCCAATGATCCTCCCACTTTGGCCTCCCAAAGTGCTGGGATGACAGGCGTGGGCCACTACGCCTGATCTCAGACATATTACTAAGAAAAAAATGTCAATTTTATGAGTGATTCACGAAGGCAATTAGAAGAAAGGTGATTTGATTAGTTTCCCGTGGCTGCTGTAACAAAGCACCATAGATGTGGTGGCTTAAAACAACAGAAAGTTTTTTTGTACTGTTCTGGAGGCCCAAAGTCCAAAATGATCTTACTGGGTTGAAACCAAGATGCCAGCAGGGCTGCCCGCCTTCGAGAGGCTTCAGGGAAGCGTGGACTTCTTGCCTTTTCTGGCTTCTGGGGTTCTCCCCTTGCTGTGGTGGGCTCATGCTACCTCTTCTCCGTCCTCAGAGCCAACCACAGGGCATCTTGTTTCACCGTCTTTTCTTCCGTCTTCTCCAAGTCTCCCTTCCATCAGGATACTTGTGGTCACATTTTGCACCCATCAGGATAACCCAGGCTAACCTCCCCGTGTTGGGAACCTGACCTGACTCTGAATCACTCCTGCAGCGTCCTTTTGAATCATACCAGGTAACTGCCACAATTCCAGGAATCAGAGTCCGAATAATTTGGAGTGGTGGTTGTGCCAGCGACCACGGTGATCAATGCGTGACTTAAATAGGAGGCTGGCGGTTTGAAGTTCTAGCTCCAAACAGGTCATAGGATTGAGGCAGTGGTGCTGATGATCGAGAACACCACCTTCTGAAAGGCGAATGCGTGAGAGAGCAAGAGAAGCGAAGCAAGGGCCGTCCGTGCTACCGTTTGGATAACCTGAAGTCGTCAACGTATTTAATTCCCCACCTTGAAAACAAGAAAGTAGGTACCAGGTAGTTTTTCCATCACACCTAATCGGCACAGTAGACATCCTTGCAGTCGCCGTTTGCAATCACTCGTGTAACTGAGGATGTGCCCATTTCCTTCCTGTTTTGTTCTCCAAGACCAGAAGTTCCGATAAGATCGTTATTCGAGTGGGCACTCACAAGCCACTATGTCTATTTCCCTCACTGATGGGGTGGGGGTGGAAGGGTAGGCAGGTCCAGTCTCTCTTCCCCTTCAACTTGAATATTATATGATGGTTTTGTTTATACCCCACTCCCTGTTTAAAACACTTTTATTAAATGTGGATGATAGATTGCGGCTAAAACGCTTTGTCTTTCACTTTAGTCACTGCTATATAAAACAATTTGATGATGGACCCAGTTAACTGAATGATTAGAAGAAAGCAGATTTTGTGGAATACTCAAGAATGTCTTGCTTTTTGCAAACACGGCATAAGAATGATTAAAAATAAACATTGTTGCACACTCTATACACGTGGTATATAGTAGAGTAGGAAGTTGGTCGTTTCAACTACTCTTGATTCATACTCACGGATGCTGAGAGGTTCAGTTTTCCTCATTCTGGTTTTATAAACCTCCAGAGGAAAAATTAGGTGGTTATTGCCATATGTTGAAAACCGTGATTGAAGTTCTCATTATCCGAGCCCCCACCCAGCTTCATACAGTTGGAGCAGAAGACAGCTAAGTTCCCTCCAAACTCAAAATTTTATGCTTCTCCATTTCTGTGTTTGTTGACACAAAACAAGGGCAGAGAGAAAGAGAGGAAAGAAACAAAGATGAACACACCTTTCTCCTCTCTGTGTGACCCATTCGCCTTGTTCTCGCTTGGAGACAGATGCAGTCTCGTGCGTCACATTCTTGCCATCGTCTCTGCGCTTCGAGCTGAGATTGTCACGGACAGAGGGACACACCTGGGAACCACACCAGCTCTCAGAACCGTGGTTCTAAATACTGGCCTCACAGTCTCTAAATCTCAGGCGGCCGCTCATAAGGTGAGAAAACCTCTCTCTGAGGTGTGTTTACCTTGCAGTTAGCAAAGGCAAAGGAGTCCTTTGCGGGCCATTTGCTTGGAATTTAAATGTATAGGATTGCTGACAGAGCGCTGAAAACGCATCCCATGGTGTGCTTAGCCTTTTATTTCTGTAGGGCTGGTGGGCTGGGGTGTCCCCTCCAGGCGATTCTGCCCAGGAGCAGAGGGTATCTGCGGTGACCCAGCCTAGACCCTGCCGTGCTGTCCTCTGCTGCTGGCTCTCAAGGCTTCCCTCCCCATGGGTTTGTTTGGAGGGCTCGCTTCCAAAACAAAGATTAAATGGCTTTTTTCTTTAATGGTCTCGCTGAACACTGTTGCTTGTTAATGTTCAGGCACTAATAGCCCTGGAAAGAGTCGTTGTAGTGTCAACTCCTCAAGTAGTCTAAACAAGCCTGCTGGAGACTGGCCAGTTGTGGCCAGTCATTGACCACAGCCACGATCTGGAAGGCCGATGCCGCTTGTGGAAGTGAGAGGTGGCTCTGCTTCCTGTCTAGGCCACTTCCCAGGGACTGTCCCCATAGCCACTCGACCTCATCGAGGCCAGTGGGGATTCATACTCAGTGACAGACGTCACATAATGCCTTATTTTTTAGCACCTACATTGAGAGGCAGAAGCTGCAGAAAAGCCAGGAATAAGAGCATTATCTGAAGCGATGCTTGCCAGCTGGAAGTTTACAATTTAGTTTTGTGGTTAGAAGGTGCTGATAGTTTTTGTCCTACTCGTGCTTTTGACAGGCGGGTGGGTTTGTGAGTTCCTGGCTGTGAACGATCGTGGTGTTTCTCCGCGGTATCTCTGGGCCCCTCTGGAAGCGCCACGTCGATCCCAGCCACGTGCTCTCTCTCTCCACAAACAGCTTCAGGGTCATTTCACGTCCCTCAAAAAGACAGAGGGGAAAGCTCTTCAAGTGTGTCCTTGCAAGAGCAACAAACAAACTGAAAAACCAGAAAAGATGACCTCGGGAACCGTGCAGATGGTTGTGTTTGCTTTCTAAGTTTGGAATATTCCTCGGGAGGAAAATAACGTGGCTGTACACACCACGTTGCACCAGGGATCCAGTTTTTGGCCCGTTATTTACCGGAAAGCTTTGTGTTAATCTCCCACTCTGTGCCAGGAACCATGCTAGATGCCAGAGATGTGTGGCCCTGACACCCAGGAGATCTTATACTCAAAGAGAACAATGGCTCTGATGGAGGAACACGGGCAGCGCAGAAGAACCCAGCTGGGAGACTCAATAAGGAGATTCTACCTGAGCTGGAACTTGAAGGACTGTGGGATAAGTTGAAAGAAAAATTCAAGAGAATGGAAGGACAAGACTGCAGCCTGAGCCGCAGGGGTAGGCGTGGTGACCCGGGAATTCACCATTCCCTCCTCTTCCCGCACAACACCCTCCCTCAGCCATCACAGACACAGAGGGGGCTTGGGCAGACCGGAGGGTCCAGATGCTTCAGTGCCTTATAGACCACGTTTTGATTTTACTCTTCTTTTTTTGAGTTGGAGTCTCACTCTGTCACCCAGACTGGAGTGCAGTGGCCACTCCCGGCCACCGCAGCCTCGACCTGCTGGGCTCCGGCGATCCTTCCGCCTCAGCCTTCCAAGTAGCTGGAACTACAGGCGCGCACTACCACGCCCGGCTCATTTTGATTTATTGTAGAGATGAGGTCTTGCCAAGTTGCCCAAGTGGGTCTCGAATCCGCGGGCTCAGGCAATCCACTCACCTCAGCCTCCCAAAGTGCAGGATTACAGGCTAAGCCACTGAGCCTGGCTGATTTTACTCTTTAGGAGATAGCAATGGTAGGTGATGGAAAACTTGCAGAGAAGCAGCGTGATCAGCCTTGCAGGTGAGCACAAATTCCCACTGGGAGACTGAATGCATGTAGGATAGGATCCACTCCCCAGCCATCTTATCTGATCAGGGCCTAGGGAAGGCGCATCACTCCCCTTGTCTGTCTGTCTTTCCTTACTGTGATCCCTAACGAATTTCAGAGGGTTTTCAAATTTTACTTCCAGGCTTCTGCAAGACTTTGAGACGTTTGCTGAGTCTTCCCCCTATTTTCTGTCTAGGTCTCACTCATGTTTTGTTTTTTTTTTCTCTTGGTTCTTTATCTCCAGCATCCTATGATGCCTTGTTCAGATATCTTAAGGCTTTTCAAAACACGTGCAAACATGGAGTAAAGCTGTGATGGTCCAAACGATGTGATACTGATACCAGAGAGGAAAGAGAGTGATCGAGGTCATAGTTGACTCAAAATCAGACTCTAGTATGCATGAGAACTTAGTGTCTAAGAAATGAACCACTGCAAATTAATCTTTCACAGAAAAGCATGGCTAATACAAATGATAGTAACAAAGAAAGTTTAGTATCACTAGTAAGCAAAAAGGCTACTTAAAGCAAACATAAGACAAAAGGTACTATTAAACAAGCAAAATGAAATGTGATGCCCATGAGGTCTAAGTGAGAAAGACATTCTTTTTACTCAATGAAAGGATGCAACATCTCTGGAAAGGCTTTTATGTATTAGAATTTGTAAAAAAAAGAAAGAAAGAAAGAAAGAAAGAAAATTTAATATCCTTGACCTTGTGATTTCATTGTTAGAAATATACTTTAAGAAAGCACAGAGATGTTCATTGCAGCATTAGGTATGATATCACACGTTCTTTGGAGAGGCACTGTATAAAATGAATGGTACCAATAGTCACTCCCTCCCAAGGAAATATTTATGGAGCTTCCACTATGAGTCAGTGATTCATTTAATTTGTCTCATGTGACATTGCCATACAGCCAAAAGATTAGGAAACTGAGGCTCAGAGGGCTTGAGAATTTGCCCACGACCACACAATTCTGGGCCTCAACCGGGTCTGACATCAAAGCCTTGTTCTTTTCAGCACAACTCCCTACTTGTATTTATAACTGTGTGTCAGTTGTTTGCTTAAAAAAGGTCTTCAGGCTCCACCTCTGGTCAGTTTTTCCATCCCTCCAGAAAACAAAAGAGAGTTCTACTTTCAGATTCCTGTGGTATGAGTCGGGGAGCCGGTGCCTACAGTTTAAAGAGTCAATGAATTCATCTGCAATTTAGATCATTTATTTCCCAAGGAAAAATAGTGAGCCATAAGAATGCAAGTTCCTCCTGGGAATCTCCCCTCTCTCTCTCTCTTGGAGCAGAGCCAGGGAGACAAGCACTTAAGACACAGAGTACATCCCGGATGGGATCTGTAGTAAATACGAGCAAGTCCGTTTCACATAGTGCTTGCAGTTATTTAAAGGGCTACGTCTTCTAAGGAGAGTCAGTTTCTCTGATTTAAGGAAGTACAAAGCGGGGCTCGGTGGCTCAGCCTGTAATCCCGCGCCTTTGGGAGGCTAAGGTGAGTGGATTGCCTGAGCCCGCGGGTTCGAGACCCGCCTGGGCAGTGAGACCTCATCTCTACAATAAATCAAAAAATCAGCCGGGCGTGGTAGCGCACGCCTGTAATTCCGGCTACTCGGAAGGCTGAGGTGGAAGGATCACTGGAGCCCAGCAGGTCGAGGCTGCGGTGGCCGGGAGCAGCCACTGCACTCCAGTCTGGGCAACAGAGTGAGACTCCAACTCAAAAAAAAAAAAAAAAAAAAGGAAGTACAGTGTGGTCGGTGCACAGAACACAGAGAGAGAACACTCTCACGTGGGGGGAGCAGAGAACTATGGTCATGTCCCAACGTTCATTGGCTTAGGTCAGTCCTTAAAAGAGGCACTGATTGGCTTAGGTTTTTGTAGAAACAGAAAGTATACGTGAAAAGAAGAAGAAGAAGAAAACACCAGCATCACAGTTTCAAAGGCTCATCTGTCCACAGTTGCAAATGGCCAAGAAACAATAGCAGGAACACTAAATAGTGGCGGTCAGATAAAGGTCATAAAGTAAATGATATTTGTTTGCCGCCTACTTATTTTTTTTTGCTTTAAGGATGTGTGGCACACTGGCTTTAATCATGATTCCCATGCAATGTACTAGTCCTACTGTCTGTAGACAAACCATTGGCTATCTTCAGTCGTGAACTTCTAAACAGCATCACACAGTAGAAACGATCTTACAAGAAACTCACAGAAAAGACTCTCCTTTCTTACTCTCTCCCTCTTGATGTACATTCTCCCTTTTTTCCTTTTCCTCCACAAATAACACAACTGCTTTTATTCTATCAAACCCAAGATAACACAGATTAGAAAACTCACCAACAGGCATAATTAAGAAAAAATAGTACGCCAGTTTAAATGACATAGAGCTTTTTTTAACTTAGAAATTGTATTTTATACTTAGCTATGGAATTCCTTTAAGCTTATTTAGATATAGGTATTTCTTTATCATATACCACTCTTGTGCATAGGTATAAAAGGAAAATGCAAGCAAAATAAATTCACTATTCACAGTATGTTACTCCTAAAACCACTTTAATCAGAAATTAACTCTTCCTAACTATTTCTTGATTCAGATACTTAAAAATTGACACATAATAATTGCATGTATTTATAGCATGCACATGGCATTTCTATATGGGTTTCTAATGTGTAAAGATCAATTCAGGGTAATCAGAATGTCCATTGTTTCAAATATTTATCATTTCTTGGTGTTGGGAACTTTTAAAATCCTCTCTTCAGGCTATTTTGAAATATATGATGAGGGGTCCAAAATACCTGGAATTTATTTATTAAAAATTGTTTATTTACTTTTACATGCGTAAACTTCAGTCAGCTTAAAGTTCTCTGTGTCTGATGCATTACACCTATGAAGACACTTTTTCCACTGCTCAAAACAGATTCTGATCTTGTCAATTGTGATGCCTTTTAGTGCTTCTGCTGTTTTTTGTTTCACTTCTTCCACACTGGTAAAATGTGGGACAAGATATGGTGAACAGGGAGAGGAGGGCATGGGAGTCACGCTGTTTTTGGTCAAAAACTACTGAACACTCCGTGTAGTATGGGCAGGTGTGCTCGCAAATCACCCATCATGAAGCGGGCAAATACACTGAAAGAATCTCCCCAGAAATTCACTGAAGCTGAATGCAGCCTCTCACCACAACGCTAGCTGATATACCAATGGGTTCCTAGAACACTTACTTAGCCGGGAAAGCCTGTACTACAAGGCCCCCTTCCTCCAAAAAGATAAATCTGGTTTTTTGGGTACCCTTCATACATTATTAACTATAGTCACCGTGGCATGCTATGCAATTCTATATCTTATTCCAGTTGCAACTTTGTGCTCATAACCAACTTCTCTCTCATTCCCTCCCTAGCCTGTGGCATCCACTGTTCTACTCTCTGTTTCTATGGGACCAACTTTTAAAACTCCCGCATCTTAGAGGGCACATGCAGTAATGTGTCTTTCTGATCCTGGCTTATTTCACTTAATGCCCTCCAGGCTGATCCATATGGCCACAAGTGATAGGATCTCATTCTTTTTATGGCTGAGTAATATTCGACTGTGTCTATGCACACCGCATTTTCTTTATTTATTCATCCACTGATAGACACTTAGGTTGATTCCATATCTAGGCTGTTGCAAATAGTGCTACAACAAACATGCAAGTGCAGATGTCTGACTGATTTTCTGTCCTTTGGATAAATTTCCCATTGCCTGATCGGCCTCCATACTGTTTCCATAATGGCTATACTCATTTACATGCTTTCCAACAGTGTACAAGCTTTCTCTGAATCACTGCGAACATTTGTTACTTGTCTTTTTTTTTTTTTTGAGTCTGAGTCTCATTCTGTCGTCCAGGCTGGAGCACAGTGGCACGCTCCCGGCCACTGCAACCTCAACATGCTGGGCTCTGGCAATCCTTTAGTCTCAGCCTTCCAAGTAGCCAGAACTATAGGCATGCACCACCATGCTCAGCTAATTTTTTGGATTATTGTAGAGATGAAGTCTTGCCAAGTTGCCTAGGCTGGTCTTGAACTCCCGGGCTCAGACAATCCTCTCGCCTTGGCCTCCCAAAGTGCTTGGATTACAGGCTGAACCACCATGCTCAGCCTTTTGTCTTTTTTTGTAACCGCAATCTTAACGGGCATGTGATCATTTCTCATTATTGTTTTGATTGTATGTCTCTGATGATTAGCGATGTGGAGTATTTTTCCATATACCTATCGGTCATTTGTATGTTTCCTTTTGAGAAATGTCGATTCAGATCACTTGCCCATTTTTTAATTGGTTTATTTGGTTGTAATGCTTTTGAATTGTTTAAGTTCCTAATGTATTCTGGATATTAATCCTTGTTAGAAGAACAGTTTGCAAACATTTTCTTCCGTTCTGTACGTTTGTCTCTTCACTGTATTCATCATTTGCTTTGCTGTGTAGTTTTTTAGTTTCATATAAACCCATTTGTATTTTTTTGCTGTTTTGTTCCCTGTTTTTCATGTCTTATCCATAAGATCTTCGGCTAGACCAATGTTCTAAAGCATTTCCCCCTATGTTTTCTTCAAAGTAGTTTTATAGTTTCAAGTCTCACATTTAAGCACTTACTGAATACATTTTGATTGGATTATTTTATGTGAACAGAGATGGGGTCTAGTTTTTCCTCTTCAGCATAAAGATATCTAGCACCATTTATTGAAGAAATGGTTCTTTTTCCATTGTATGTTCTTAGCACCTTTGTCAAAAATTAGTTGGCTGCAAATATGTAGATTTATTTCTGAATTATCCATTTTGTTCCATTGGTCTATGTGTCTGTTTTTATTCCAATATCATGCTCTTTTGGTTACTGTAGCTTTGCAGTACATTTTGAAGTCAAATAGTTTAATGCCTCCAGCTTTGTTCTTTTTGCTCAGGATTGTTTTGACTGCTCAGGGTCTCTTGTGGTTCTGTATCAACTTTAGGATTTTTTTTTATTTCAGTGAAGAATGTAACTTGTAATTTAATAGGAATTGCATTGCACATATAGATCACTTTGAGTAGTATGGACATTTTAAAAATGTTAACTCTTTCCACCCACCAAACTGAGTATTTTTCCTTTATATGTGTGTGTATGTGTTCTCTCCAATTTCTTTCATCAGTGCTTTACAATGAACATTGTTGCAATCTTTTGCCTCTTTGGTTAAATTTATTCCTAGATATTTTTTGGCAGCTATCAAAAATAGGATTACTGCCGGGCTCGGTGACTCAGCCTGTAATCCCGCGCCTTTGGGAGGCTGAGGTGAGTGAATTGCCTGAGCCCGCGGGTTCGAGACCCGCCTGGGCAGCGAGACCTCATCTCTACAATAAAAAAAAAAAAAAAAATCAGCCGGGTGTGGTAGCGCATGCCTGTAATTCCGGCTACTCGGAAGGCTGAGGCGGAAGGATCGCTGGAGCCCAGCAGGTCGAGGCTGCGGTGACTGGGAGCGGCCACTGTACTCCAGTCTGGGCAACCGAGTGAGACTCCAACTCAAAAAAAAAAAAATAGGATTACTTTCTTAATATCTTTTTTAAATTGCTCGCCATTGTCATATAGAAACAAAAGTGCTTTTAGTATGTTGATTTTGTATTCTAAAACATTACTGAATTTCTTTACCATGTCTAAGAGTTTTTTAGTGGAGTCTTTAAGTTTTTCTTAATGTAAGATTTGGTCATCTGCATACAAGGACAATTTGACTTCTTCCTTCCCAAATCAGATGCCTAAAATTTATTTATTTCTCTTGCTCTGGCTAGGCTTTCCAGTACCATGATGAATAACATTGGTGAAAGCAGGCATTCTTGTTTTGTTTTGGATCTTAGAGGAAAGCCTTTCAACTCTTTAATGTGAGTTAAAGTATGATGTTAATGTGAGTCTATCACACATGGCCTTTATTGATTTGATGCATATTTCTTCTATACCTAATTTATTGAGAGTTTTTTATCATTAAGAAATGTTGAATTTTATAAAATGTTTTTCTTGCATTTGTTGAAATGATCAGATGGTTTTTATTCTTCGTTGTGTTGGTGTGATGGATCACATATCTATTGATGTGCCTATTTTGAACCATCCTTGCATCCCAACACATCTCACTTTATCATGATGTATAAACTTTTTGATGCGCTATTGGATTTGATTTTCTCATATTTAATTGAGGATTTTTACATCTAGGTTCACCAGAAATATTGGCCTATAATTTTCTTGTTTTTTGTGTCCTTGTCTGGTTTCAATATCAGTATAATGCTAATTTCACAGAATGAGAACAACAGAATGATCATATATCTGCAATTGTTGTATCATCTTGTTGAATAGACCCCTTTGTCATTATATAATGACCTCTGTTTCTTTTAAAGTTGACAGCTGATGTAAGTATAACTACTCTTGCTCTCTTTTGGTTTTCATTGTAGTAGGATTTTTTTCCATTCCTTCACTTTCAGTCTATGCGTGTCCTCACAAGTGAAGCACATAGTTGTGTCTTCTTTTTTTAGTCATTTAGCTAGTCTATATCTTTTCATGGGAGAATTAGTTAATTTACATTCAAGGATATTACTGATGAGTATGAACTTATTATCCTGCCATTTTTTTTTCATTGTTTTCTTGTTGTTTTGTCGATTCTTTGTTCCTTTCTCCCTCTCTTGCTTTCTTCCATTGTGATTTAATGACTTTTGGTAGTGGTAGGCTCTGGTTCTTTTCTTTTTATCTTTTATGTATTTATTATAAGTTTTTGCTTTGTGATTACTGAGGTTTATGTGAAATTCCTTATAAGAAATTGCTGTAAGTTGACAACAGTGTCATTTTTTTTTTTTTGAGTTGGAATTTCACTCTGTTGCCCATGCTGGAGTGCAGTGGTATGCTCATGGCCACCCCAGTGTCGACCTACTGGGCTCTGGTGAGTAGAAGCCCAGTAGGGGCTTCTACTCTGGTGATTAGAAGCCTTGGAAGTCTTCTACCTCAGCCTTCCAAGGAGCCAGAACTACAGGCGTGTGCTACCATGTCCAGCTAATTTTTGATTTATTGGAGAGATGAGGTCTCGCCAAGTTGCCCAAGTTGGTCTCGAACCCGCAGGCTTGGGCAATCCACTCGCCTCAGCCTCCCAAAGTGCTGGGATGACAGGCTGAGCCACTGAGCCTGGCCAACAATGTGATTTTCATTACATACATATGCTCTCCACTTGTACTTCTCTTCCTCCTCTGTTTATGCTTCTGATATCACACTTAAATATATTTTATAGCATATGTCATTTGGCAATTATTGTAGCTTTTGTTATTTTAATAGTTTTGCCTTTTGACCTTTATACTAGAGTTATATTTGTTTTAGTGACCATTGTTACCATGTCAGCATGTTTTAACTTGAGTGAGTTTTATACTCCATGTGTGGTTTTTTTTTCTGTTTTTGTTTTTGTTTTGGAATTGGAGTCTCACTCTGTCACCCAGACTGGAGTGCGGTGGCACGCTCCTGGCCACCATAGCCTCAACCTTCTGGACTCTGGCGATCCTTCTGCCTCAGCCTTCCAAGTAGCTGGAACTACAGGCCTGCGCTACCACGCCCGGCTAGTTTTTGATTTATTGTAGAGATGAGGTCTTGCCAAGTTGCTTGTGTGAGTCTCGAACCCGTGGGCTCAGGCAATCCACTCTCCTCAGCCTCCCAAAGTGCTGGAATTACAGGCTGAGCCACTGAGCCTGGCCTTCGTTTGTTTTTTATGTGACTCATTCATGTCCTCTTCCTTCAGCTTGAGAATGCCCTTTAGAATATTTTGTAATGCAGATCTAGGGGCAAGAAACTCTCTCAGCTTTTGTTTGTTTGAGAAAGTTTTTAATCATCCCTTTGTTTTTGAAAGACAGGATTTGGGGGTATTGCATTCTTGGTTGACAGTCTTTTTTTTCCTCAGGATTTTAAATATATCATTCCACTTCCTTCTGTCTTGCAAGGTTTCTGCTGAAGTGTATTCCAATAGTGTTACGGGGGTTCCCCTACAAGGGGACCCAAAAACCTGGAATTTATTTATTTAAAACTGTATATTTATTCTTACATGTTTAAATGTCAGTCATTTTCAAAGTCCTCTCCATTTGATGCAATGCACCTATAAAATGCTTTTTCCATTGCTCAAAACAGTTTCTGAACTTGTCAATTTTGATGCCTTCCAGTTCTTCGTCCATCTTTTGTTTCACCTTTTCCACACTGGCAAAACGATTCCCTTTGAGGGCTTTTTTCATCTGGGGAAACAAGAAAAAGTCACTCAGGGCAGGGTCAGGTGGGAGGGTGAGGCATAGGGGTCATGTCATTTTTGGACAAAAACTGCTTAACACTCAGCACAGTATAGGTAAGAGTGCTCATAAATCACCCATCACAAAATGGGCAAACACATTGAAAGACTCTCCAAAAAAATTAACTAAAGCTGAGCAGAGCCTCTCAAAGCAAAGCTAGCTGATACACTGATTCTGATGGGGTCCTAGAACAATTATCTAGCAGAGGAATCCCATACTACTAGGGGCCCACCCTCCAAAAATAATTCCCTTTGGTGGGGAGTCCCCCTCTTGTATGTGATGATTTACTTTTCCCTTGTTACTTTCAACACTCTTTGTCTTTAACTTTTGACAGTTTGACAATGATCTGTATGTGCGTGGGTCTCTTTGGGTTCCTCTTATTTGGTGTCCTTTTGGATTCCTGAATGTGGCTCTCTAATTCCTTCCCCAGACTCGGGGAGTTTCAGCCACTATTTCTTTGAATATGTTTTCTGTCCCTTTCTCTCTTTCTGACACACCAACACTGCATAAGTTGTTCCTCTTGGTAGTATTCTATAAGTCACTTGAGTTATTGTCACTTATTCTTTTTTCTTTTTGCTCTTCAGATTAGATGACTGAACATTTCTTCTGCTTGCTCTAGTCATTGTTGAACCACTCTGTCAAATAGTTCAGAGATAGAATTCTTCAGATGTAGTATTTGCTTTTGGTACAGTTTTACAATTTTTTTAAGTTCTCAGCTTATTCTTGCATTGCTGTCTTGACCTCTGTGAGCATCTTTATGACCATCGTTTTTCATTCCCTGTCAGATAAAATGCAAAACTCCATTTCATTTAGGTCCATTTCTGGAAATTTATTTTGTTCTTTTGTTTGGAACATACTCCCCTGTTTCTTCACTTTCCTCGATTCTCTGCTTGTTTCTGTGCGTTAGATAAGACAGCTACCTCTATTCACCTTGTTAGACTGTATTCACCAACCCACCTAGCTAGACATTTCAAGGTGCCTCTCAAATCTGTAAGTTTGTCCAGAGTGCTGTCCTTGTTTCTGATGGTGTGTAGGATGTGCCATGTCTTGTCAGTACCCTGAGACTGGTATGATAGGGGCCAGGCCAAAGGTGTTGGCTATGTGCTCCGGTTCTTTCTAACTTCATGACGGGGCTGGGTACAGGCGTTTATCTCCCACTCTCTGTGCACTAAGCCAGGGAGAGGATTTGTGATAAGTGCTGTGTTCACCCTCTGGTTCTGAAGAGGTAGCTGCTGGAAGTGAGCCCATGACACATCCACCTGTTTGATTTCCACACACTTGGCTCACTCAGCATCGTGAAGCCCCCTCAACTTCCAGAACTAGGTCGTTAAGGAGACAGTCTCTTTTGTGGGATCTGTAGGAGTTGTGGCACTTGGTGTGTGGTCTAACTCCTTCCAGAAAGATAGACAGGCTTGTGTTTATCTCTGGGGTGAGCCGGGGAGATTTCATGAAGTACTAAGCTCTGGCTTCAACTACTGACAGGCTATTGTTTGTTTTCCCCAGTCACTCCCTGATGCGGGGTCATTAGAGACCAGGTCATCAAGTAGCCACTGGGAGTGTGTATCATGGGTACTGCGAAAGTGGGAGCTGCCTGTTCCTGCCCCCTCTCCTGAATTGCTCCAAAGGAGTATAACCCCTGGGAGTGGTTGAACACTCATTGAAGGCCTCCTCTTTGTCCTGTGAGCAGGAGCGACTCACATATGCCTAGATCCTTCTGTTTCCAGAGCTCCCAGGTTCAGGAAAGAGTCTTTTAAGAGGCAGTTATAAAACTTGAGGCTTTCGATGTACGTCCCAAGCCCCTTCTGGAGAGAAGCAGGAAGTAGAGTTTTTAAGCCCCTCCTCTGCATCACTCCAAGAGGATGAAGACCCTGGAAGTGCTTACACACCCGTTTAAAAATGTAGCTTTTGCCCTATGGTCTGGAGACGTGTATGTGCCAGTTGCTTCTGCTCCCAGAGCTGAGGGATTCAGGATGTCGTTCCTTCGGTGGGTGCTGCAAAAGTGAGGGCTCTCAGTGTGAGTGCAATTTTTCCCCCCAGGCTAATCATCGACCATTCCTTTAACTCCCCCATATGAGTTAGCTAGAAGTCAGGCCACCAGGCAACCTCTGCAGGGGTGTTTCATAAACCTGTTCCAGAGGGGAAATAGAAGGCTGTGTTTTTTAAGCCTCATCTTGGCATCATTCCTAGGGGGATGGGGTCCTTTCAAGAGCTCACACACCCACATGGAGCCACCACTCCTTACCCCTGCGGTCTAGAGAGACACGTGTGTGCCAGTCCCTTCTGCTCCTGATCCTAGGAGATCCATCCTTAGCTGGATGTTACAAGAGCTTGCTATGAGTACTGACTCCTTCCAGACTGGAGGCAGGTTCATAATTGACTGTCTGTTTGACTTCCTAATGCAATCAAGTTGGAAGCCAGGTTGCCAGGTCGCCAGGCCACCGCTGGGAGGCCGTGTCATTAACCCTCTCTGGTCTGTGGTTGTTAAGCCCCTTCTCTGCACCACTCAGGAGGATAATGTCTCTGGAGGTACTTGCTCTCCTTTTAAGCCCACCCTTCTCCAGTGGCCTAAGGAGACATGGTGTGTCCAATCCCCTCCACTGCTCTAGTTGGTGAATTAGAGTAAAACTGGGGGAGACTTAGGGTTAGAGCCTGCGTGTGAGGTCCAGATCTTGCTTTTCACAGGGAGAAACCGGGTGCTGGTGACTCCTTTACCATGTTATGGGGCAGAGCCCAGGCGGGGTTCATGTCCAAGTGCGCTCAGCTCCCCTTGTCCTTCAGTGTGGATGCTTTCTTTGTTGCTGGCAGGTCTCCCTCTGATGTTGTCCAGAGGGAAGTGACCTGTGAAGAGGTGTTTATTTGGTGCGCCTGGGGGATGGCAGGAGAGTCCGGAGCCTTCTCTTCCGCCATGCTGGCAATGCCACTCCTGATTCAGAATCCCCACCCCCACACACTAGATTGTTCTCTGTGCTATCAAAAAATGCTGTTTTTGCACCACAGAGTGCAAAACAGTGCTCCTCCCTTATCTCCGGGAAGTTCCTTCAAGTCCCAGACACCCGCTTCTGCACATGCTTGATCTCCCCATATCCCAGAAACGGATTTTCTGACAGTAGTCAGAATTTATATTCATTCCTCAAATGCTCTTTTGCCCATTTTCTGGCAAAAATGCCGAAGGGTTGCACCGATCCAGTCATGCTTATAGAATGTCAGCATAGGGGGCTCGGTGGCTCAGCCTGTCATCCCAGCACTTTGGGAGGCCGAGGCGAGTAGATTGCCTGAGCCCGTGGGTCCGAGACCAGCCTGGGCAACTTGGTGAGACCTCGTCTCTACAATCAATCAAAAATTAGCTGGGCATGGTGTTGCGGGCCTGTCGTTCCGGCTACCTGAAAGGCTCAAGCGGAAGGATTGCCGGAGCCTTGCGGGTCAATGCTGGGGTGGTCGTGAGCATGCCACTGCTCTCCAGCCTGGGTGATGAAGTGAGACTATGACTCAAAAACAAAAACAAAAGCAAAAACCAAGAATGTCAGCATAATCCAAGGTTATGAGGGTAGAAGCCAAGACAGTTATGTCTGGACTTCCACTTGGCCAGCCACGGTGGTGGGATGTCATTGACCGTGCGATTTCAAAGTTGCTAAAATGTAAGAAAGCAAACAAAGTAGGAAGAGAGAAAGTGCATCCTGGAATGGATAGCTTCGTCTTTATTCAATGTCTACCGTAAGAGGGAATTGAGAGGATGGGGGAGAGGGTTCAGGGCGAGGCTGGAAAGTTGTCATCAGTCATTAGCACTCCAAGTGTGAGTTCTAGTGTCTTCTTGGTACGCCCACCCAGCACCCAGCAAAGGGCTCACCCATGTTTGTAGACTGACCTCGATGTCTTTAAAAGAACCACTGAACTGTGTGAAGGTCCTCCCCAGCTGCCTCATGGGACAAGAGCCTGGGTCTAAAGCAGCGCCCAGTTTTCATCTGATTTCAGCCCGTTTCCAATGTATAATGACTAATTCTTGCAGAAATGGATCCATCTAAGGATGAACCAAGTTCCTTTGCTTTTCTCTCCACTCTGAAGTTTGGGCACATTCGATAGTATCCGGGGTCTTCTGCGAACCCCGGGGACAAGCTGAACCACTAACCTAAAAATAGACATGGCGGAACCTACCTCTACCTGCAAACTGAGACGCCACCAATGTGTATGTCGATGTCATTGGTGTTCCAACAGAGGCTAGCATAGTGAATTACTTACACCAGAGTGTAGAATGGAATCTGAAAGTCGGTCAATGGCAGCATGTTTTATAGTTTAAAAAAATGACAACTCCCCAAATTGGACAGCTTCATGTAGAGCAGAGGCGGGGGAGGAAACGTAAGAAAAGGAGGGAGGAGGAAGAACAGAAAGGGAGAAGCCATCCCCAACCAGTCGGATGTGAGAAAAATAACATTTCCATGGTTTTCGAGCACACGTTATACTTGGAGTTGGCTTAGGACTGTTTTTGTGGGGATTTTTTCTTTTCTTTCTTTCTTTTTTTTTTGAGATCCCAGGGGTGCCAGGTTCAGTGGCTCAGCCTGTAATCACAGCACTTTGGGAGGTCGAGGCGAGTGGATTGTCTGAGCCCGCGGGTTTGAGACCAGCCCAGGTAACTTGGCAAGACTTCGTCTCTACAATAAATAAATAAAAAATCAGCCGAGTGTGGTAGCGCATGCCTACAGTTCCAGCTACTTGGAAGACTGAGGCAGAAGGATCACCAGAGTCCAGTAGGTTGACCCTGGGATGGCTGTGAGTGTGCCATGGCACTCCAGCCTGGGCAACAGAGTGAGACTCCAACTCAAAAAAAAATCCTTGGGATGTTTGCAAATCAATAGGAAAGAACTGAATGATGTTATGAGGTATTTGTCTGTGTTTCTGGGGTGTGTAATGCTTCCTTCACATTGAAACATTTGCCCTCCTGTCTTACTCTGCAGTAATTATTCAACAATGTAAGCTCGTCCCAGCACAGCCCTCGGTCACATTTTCACACACCTTGTCTCACAGAAGCACATGGCAGGGGAGTAGCCAGAGAAGAGGAGCTGCTGGGGGTGGCCAGGCCACCAGTCTGAGGGGAGAAAGGCAAAGGGGGTGTGTGACATGAGGTCACGAAATAAGGGGCTCTAGGCCAACTCTGTCTCCATCCATACAAGCTCTCAGGTGACTCCTGAACGGCCCTCAGAGCGATGGCTGCCTCTGTGCGGTCCTCCTAAGTGTTCCCAACAAGGCAATGCGGGAGCTCACCTCTCTTCAGCATCCTTGGCACTAACACACACACACACACACACACACACACACACACACCATGATGTCCACTGAGCTATCCTTTTTTTTTTTTGAGTCAGAGTCTCACTCCTTCGCCCAGGCTGGCATGCTCACGGCCCCCCCAGCGTTGACTGCTGGGCTCTGGCGATCCTTCTGTCTTAGCCTTCTGAGTAGCTGGAACTACAGACGCGCACTACCACGCCGGCTAGTTTTTATCTTATTGTAGAGAAGAGGTCTCGCCAAGTTGCCCGGGCTGGTCTGGAACCTATGGGCTCAGGCAATCCACTCTCCTCGGCCTCCCAAAGTGCTGGGATGACAGGCTGAGCCACTGAGCCTGGCTCACCGAGATATTCTGAGCCCAAGTCCGCCCTTGCCCCGAGGGGCGTTCCTCCCCACCACCCTCTCTCCTGCGCCAGGCCCAAGGCTGCTCTTGCCCGTCATGGGAAATTCTGTTTCCAGCATCCAGTCACCCAGGCACTCCCCAGACCAGTCCCTCCTTCTCTGGGGGCTCAGAGCATGATTAGAGGTTACGACAGCATTGCGTCTTCATTTTCTAAGAGGCGGCGAAGTCAGGACAGACACGGTCAGGGCCAGGGGACAGGCGGTTCTTCCTCGCTTGCTCAGCTCCGATGTCCTGCATGGATGTGCAAGCCTGGGCCTTGGGGTCAGGAGCACGGGGCTCTGGCCCTCTCGACTTCTCTCTCCGTGAAATGGCAGTCTGTGCATCCCGCCAGCCAGAGTGCCTCCCAGCACACCAGTGAAGAGCATCTCCCGGCACACCTACGAGCAGTGTCTTCTGGCGCACCGTGAGGAGTGTCTCCAGGCACACCTAGCTTTTCTGTTCAATGCTATCAGCAAGAAACATGACTTCTGCCGGAGAAGTGGGTCCATGCTGGGTGCCCATCTGAGCCTGTGCCGAGGCCTGACGCTCCGTTCCTGGGGACATCATTGCTCCTAGTTTATATGTATTAGACAGCCACAGCACAACTGTCACCAAATCCTCAGGATCCTGCAGCTGGTGGGTCCAGGTCTCCTGTGTGTCAGCCGTGAGATGTCAGGAGGGACACACATGTCCAGCTCGTGTGGATTCTCATCCTAAATTTACAGCGAAACTCGATTGAAATAGAATGTCCCCTGATTTCCACCTGGGACCGTCATTCATTTCAGGTTCATCTGAAACTTGCCCTTGTCTAGGCGAGGCCACGAGGCAGGTTCACTCGGAGGTCTGCCAGCCTCCACAAACCTCTCGGGAACCGCCCTGAAGCCGGGGTCTCCACCAGCAGCCCTGCACGACCCCCGCTATCTCAAGCCACAATCTGAAGTCCCATCAGACTCACATCGGACCAGATGGGAGGAAGACAGAGACTCCACGGCTCGTAATCACGGCCGTGTTCATCCCCATGTCTCCACAGCCCCAGCGGGCCTCACTAGACCTGTACTGAGAGCTTTTTTTCCTTTTAAAAAAAGACAGGTATTAGTCTCGGTGGCAGCTAAATGCTGAACCGGTCAGAGAGACTATCAATTCCTTGACACTCCATTACAGATGTTAAAGGCCTCCAAGCGTGGCCTCCCTGTCCCCCCCAGACACTGCTTCAGAATCCAGTTACCACCTCCCACTGCACGACGTCTTGAGGTTTTGGGCCATTTTGTAATGATCTTGGTAACTTTTCCAGAAGTTTCGATGATAGAATTTTAATGATAAAAGTTGTAAGAAAAAAATTAGCCGGGCATGGTAGCGCGCACCTGTAGTTCCAGTTACTTAGAAGGCTGAGGGGGAAGGATTGCTGGAGCCCAGCAGGTCGAGGCTACCTACGGTGGCCGGGAGCGGCCACTGCACTCCAGTCTGGGTGACAGGGTGAGACTCCAACTCAAAAAAAAAAAAAAGTTGTAAGAAAAAAAATCTGATTCCTTTGCGGGGACTCATACCTGTTATCCCAGCACCTTGGGAGGCTGAGGCGAGAGGATTGCCTGAGTCCAGGGGTTCAAGACCAGTCTGGGTAACTTGGTGAGACCTAGCCTCTACAATAAATAAAAAAATTAGTCAGGTGTGGTGGCGCATGCCTATAGTCCCAGCTACTTGGAAGGCTGAGGCAGAAGGATCAACTGAGCCCAGGAGGTCGGGGCTGCGGTGATGGTGAGCGTGCCACTGCACTCCAGCCTGTGTGATGGAGTGAGACTCTGATTCAAAAAAAAGTCTTAATCTGTGCAGATATTTGTAATAAACGAGATATTTGTAATAAATAAGCCTGGATCTTATACCACTGACCCTGCCTGGGCTCTTATCCCAATGTGAAAAATCTAAAAATCTGTTGCAAGTTTTCATTGATAGTTAAGTGACTTTTATTTTGAGGATGGACTGCATCTTGTGGCCACTTTCAATTTGGGTAACAGCAGATCACAGGATGAAGTGGGCAGACCCACATGAAGACGCTTGTCTTCATTATGACCATGGGGAGAAAAGCCCATTTCCTCTGGAGGGGAACGCCAGAGAAGGACTTTCCTTGGTTAGAGCATCCACCTCCAAGCGTCAGGTTTGTCCGGAGGATGGTGCGTTTGAGTGGCTTTCCCGGGCAGGTCCCTGTTCCCCAGAAGGCAGATCTGCTCTGCAGCCCCGCCTTCTCCAACCACACACGGTGGAAAGCACGGTGAGTTTGAACTCGTGAGCTATCGGCATGGCAACTCTGGGAAGAAAGTCGTCTGGATTCCCAGTGTGGACGCGTGGTCATGGAGCGGTGGGGTAAGAGGTTCCAGGCCAAGTCCTCCAAAGGAAGCTCTGAATTGAAAAGGAAGTTGAGACGAAATTCTCACCAGCCAAGCTATTGCTCCCTCTAAGTGGAGAAGCATTTGACTCCTTTAAGATTTGAGTTTCCCCCTAAGTATGGCTTTTACTATTGATTTTCTGGGTGTGACTTTGGTTCTAGAGAATGCCCCACCGAGCTCCGGCATCAGGGAGGTCTGTGGGCTGCTGGGCACAGCCCACCCCTGGGTGCTGACCCCACCCTGGAGAGCTCTGTGACCACCACTGGCTCGTTTTCCCTGTTGTCTTCCCTGGCCCCCACACCCTGGCAGGTCAGTGAGCTCCCCCAAACCTTTGTTGTTCTGGTCCTCAATGGGCTTACGTCTCCCAGTCCGAGAGCACCATCGAGCAAAAAAGCCCCTTGATGTCTCGGCCCTTCCGCCCAGCATCAGCCATGGGCCCCAGGAAATCGTGCCGAGGGCCCACGGCCATCTTCCCGCCCCCACACTTCTCCCCTTCCTCGGCCCTGCTCTGCTCAAAGCCCTCCCGTGACCCCTGTCCCCATTAAACAGAGCTCCGGCCCAGCGTAGGCTCATGCAGTTTCTCTCAATGCCAACTCCAGCTTTTCTTCTGGGCAAGTCTTGCCCTTGAGCTGGGACAATGATTTGCTGTTCCCCAAACACACCACAGGCCTCAAACCTCTTCACACATTCTCATGCTATTCCACCAGATGGGAATGCCTCTCCCTCATCTTTCTCTCAAATTCCTTTCAACCCTCCAGAGTCCAAAACAAATACCCCAGTCTCCCGTGCGTGCGTGTGTGTGTGTGTGTGTGTGTGTGTGTGTGTGTGTGTGTGAGAGAGAGAGAGAGAGATTACTTACAGGTGTGTAGGGAGGCACTAGCCCTATTTATAAGTAAGTGACCGCTGAGTGCCTTTATAACTGTGTGTATCACATACATGTGTATGTCTTGAACTCACAAAACGCTTTACAGTTAAGAAGGAACTGCCACCCATATGACCTCACTTAATTCTTTGGCCAAGTTTGTGAGATAGGCCCTATCAACAGCTGGCCATGGAAGCACCTAAGTCTGGGGAAGTTGAGTGGACTGCCCAAGGTCACCCAAGGTCACCCAAAGCCCCCCAGCTCCACCGTGATAGAAGAAGAATTCACAGCCAGGTCTCGTAATTACAAGTCCAGGGCACTCTCAGCCATGTCACAATGCCCTCCCTTCTAACGGCACGGTGGCACCGCCAAAATAACATCTGTAGCAGATGGGAAGAGAGGCCAGGCCCCAGAGGCCAGGGGTGGCAAGGTAGGGAGTTGGAGAGAGCAGCAGGGTGATCCAGGCAGCTGCAGGGAGACGGGCCTGGTGGTGTCCCGGGCAGGGTGGGCGGGCCCGCCTGGAAGCAGGAACTGCCGCGGGTCTCCATCCCTGGGGAGCATCTTTCTAGTGCTGGGCACTGGCTGATGGCCGTGTCCCTGTGTCCTTCCTAACAGCCCTGTCTTTGCTTTTGAGCCCGGGTCTAAGGAGGCTCCCAATGTCTTACATTTGGCAGCCATAGCAACACAAATGGATCTTTTCTCCTCCAGTTGCTTTCAAGACTTGAGCCTAAAGCAGACGCCTTTTTCGTCTTCATACTAACCAGATGTTTGACATGAAGCCTTTTTGAACAGTGGTGTTCAAAACCCAATGAATGAATGAGTGAATGAATGAACAAATGGGTCTCTCGGAGAGTTCTGCTCAAGTTGCTGAGGGAGGGAACACGGTTCAGTAAATCGCAGTGTTTGATACTTCCTAATTACATGCAGTCATTCATAGAATGGAGCCGATCCCTGTGACCTTGAAAGGTGAGAAGACTGTGATTTACCATTTAGGAAGTCACAGAACACACACACAGACAAGAAAAAAGCAATGTGTGTGTGTGCGTGTGTGTTGCATAATTTTGGAAATTCACCAACCACATGGAAGTGCTAACACTTGTTGCCTCTGGGGAAAGTACTTGGATTGGGAGAAGAATTATGTGTAAGCTTTTAGGTTACAGATTGTATCCAGAGTTTCTAGAATTCTGTGTAGCTTTGCGCACACTGTAAAGCACATTTTACAAAGAGTCTGTATGACTTTTGTGTGTCCAGAGAACGGGATCATGTAGACCGCATGTCACGAAGGGCGAACACACAGTTCCATGCTGTCTTGCTTCTCCTGGCCAGGGTCTGACCATTCCACAGGGTATCTCCCATGTCCTTGGTCAGCTTCAGCACAGAGATTCAGCACCAAGACCCACCTTTCAGCCTGACCTCCGTCTATGTGTTGCCCATCCCCAGGTGGCCACAGAAGCCACCCCTCATGTGGGCTCTGGGACTCCTTTTCTCTGTCCTTTTCTGGGACATCGGATGGCCCACCCTGATGCCTCCTGGTCTGATGTCCTTCTGCTTGGGACCAGCTATGAGGACCTAGTCCACCTGCCACCAACAAGGACAACACTTTCCGGCGTTTTGGCTGTGGCTCCTGGAGACTTGATCACACATGTTCAACCACCCGAGACCTTTTTCCTTCAGTAGAAACAACGACGGGGCTGCGTCTGATTCATGTCCAAACTCCACCTCCCTCCCATCGCCACTCCAGATCAACAGCCATGATTTTTTCCAAAAGAAATTACTTATTTATTTATTTTCCAGAGACAGAGTCTCTCTAGGCTGCCCAGGCTAGTCTCAAACTCCTGGGCTCCAGCAATCCTCCCACCTCAGTCTCCCAAGTACCTGAGATTACAAGTGTGTGCCACCTGCTTGGCAGAAGGACGTTATTTTGCTTATAAATTTAATTGTGCCCGCTCTCAATGAGAAAATTTAAGCTTACGTGGTCACAACTTAATTTTGCTTACAAACACCCACACACAGTGATCAGAACTAGGATCGCCTCCGCCAGTCATCAGTTTTTCTTTTCCTTGCAGCTGTGTTTTTACTCTCGAAAAGTACACGTTTCCTCTTAAAGTGTTTCTCTTTATCCCCTCACCATGAATTCCCTTCTTGAAAGGGGCATGAAGTCTTGCTTACGTTCCATTTTCCCGACACTCTGGTGGTGATCCGGTCTTATCAGACAGCACGAACCCGTGAGCCACGTTCTGAACACTGAGACGACTGAACAGACCTTCAGGGATCGGGGGAGACTGTGGTTGGCAGACGCTCTCTACTGTATCGTCACTATTTTTCCCTTCCCCCTGACTTCTTCTTGAGCAGAATGGAAGCTCAGGACGTGGTCGCTCTCACAGTCAAGTCTGAGATCCAGAGCCCGTTCCAGAGAACCGTCTGGAATGTGGCGTGGCGGAAGCATCCACCGGGTGCTCCACAGGCCCCAGCCCGCCCGCACCTGCCCCAGGGTCGCGTCACACGTGTGGGCTGCCCGTCCTGCACGAGATGTGTAGAATTAAACGGGGGCAGTGGGCAACAGACACTCCAGAAAAATCCAGAGCACTTATGTGAAGTTCAGAATCAAGGGTGTAGATAGTACTTGAGTCGCTCTGATTTTACCAAGGATCTACTTTCCGGGCAAATGCATTCTCTCTTGCCTCCAGGTCCTGGAAATGGGATCGAGTCATGGCTTCCGTATTTCTCGGTCACAGATCCCTGAAGATCCAGCTGGAAACCCTGGAGACTCTTCCTCCTGAAAAATGCTCTTCGGCTTAGACACATGAAAATGGCAACTTCAAGGCATCCACTAGCCCCAGTTCCGCTCGAGACATCTTTTCTTAGACCCTAGCTTAGGGACCCTCAACAAACGAAAGAAGCTGATTTGAGGAGTAAAGTCCAGGGTTAAAAGATTCTATTTCCTTTTTTTTAAAGTGGGGTCATAGTTCACCGCTGTCTCAAAATCCTGGGCTCAAACAATCCTCCCGCCTCAGCCCCCCAAGTCGTTGGGACCACCAGTGTACACCACCACATCTGGCTAGTTCTTTAATTTTATGTTGAGCCAGAGTCTTGCTCTGTTGCCCAGGCTGGTTTCTGACTCCTGGCCTCTAACAATCCCCCCACCTCTGCCTTCCAAAGTTCTGAGGTGATAGCTGTGAGCCCTTGCGCCTGGCCAGCGATTCTAAAAGGAGTTCATCAGTGGGGAGGGACAGAGGAGCGGGGAGGTGGTGGCATTTCGGGAAACTAAAAAAATTGGTAGCAGAGAGAATCCTAGGCATGTGGCAGAGGCCCAGCTCTGTCCTAGAGTAACCTTGAACAAGTGACCCAACCTCCCCTTGGCCTCACTGTCCTCAGCTGTAAGAAGGGGACGGTCGTGGTTTCTTGGGGATGGCGGGGAGAATGCCGGCCTTGTGACGTGCCCCTTAGAGCAGCTGCACAACACAGCCAGTGACCGCTTCCGGCAGGAAAGGATTCAGTACGTGCACGAGTCCATGTTGTGTTGCTATGAAGAAATACCCAGGGCTGGTGACCTATAAAGGAAAAAGGCTTATTTGGCTCACGGCTCTGCATGGCGCTGGCGTCTGCTTCTGGGGAGGCCACAGGAGTCTTCGATCACGGTGGAAGGCAGAGGGGGAGTAGGCGTGGCACATGGCGAGAGTGGGAGCAAGGGAGAGGGGAGGTGCCGGCCTCTTAAACACCCAGCTCTGGCATGAACTCAGAGCAGAACTCGCTCATGACGATGAGGATGGCACCAAGACATGCCCAAGGGACACGCCCCCATGACCCAAGCCCCTTACACCAGGCCCCGCCTCCCACACTGGGACCACGTTGCACCAGGAGACTTGGAGCGACCACCACCCAAACCATATCCACAGGTCATGTGCACTGGGGTGTGAATTCACCTTAGAATGTCCCCGTCCGTCCAGAGAAAGAAGGCAGAGGTGATGAGCCTGGGGGGAGGAAAGATGGGAAGGCTCCCCTGCGCTCCCTGCGGCCCTGAGGCAGCCGAATGAGACCTGGTGCAGAGCGACCCTCATGGCCCAGGAGGAAGGACAGTAGCTGGGGTTCCAGAGTGAGGAGGCACATCTGGGCCTGTACCCAAGCCCATGGGGTCTGCCAGCTGCATGTGAACTCTGATTAGCACACGCCAGTGGCCAACAGCCGGTGTGGTGCTCCATCATGTGGAAGAAAGGCCCCGTGCTCAACCGTCAAGCCCAAATTGAGCAAAAAGCGTGGACTTCAGGAGTTAAAAAAGTAGGCTGGGCTCGGTGGCTCAGCCTGTCATCCCAGCACTTTGGGAGGCTAAGGGGAGAGGATTGCCTGAGCCCATGGGTTCGAGACCAGCTTGGGCAACTTGGAGAGACCTCGTCTCTACAATAAATCCCAAATTAGCCGAATGTGGTAGCCCACAACTGTAGTTCTGGCTGCTTGGAAGGCTGAGGCAGAAGGATCACTGGAGCCCAGCAGGTCGATGCTGGGGCGGCCGTGAGTGTGCCACTGCACTCCAGCCTGAGCGATGGAGTGACATTCCAACTCAAAGTTTAAAAAAAAAAAAAAGCATGCCTCAAATGTTAGGGCGACTGTGTCCCGGGGGCATTGCTCCAGGGCAGAGGCATGAGCAATGAAATAGGACCTACGTCCAACTGTCTGCAAGGTGGCCGATATCCTGAGGTCTTTGGTACGGGTGGCAGCAGTGTTGTGGGATGAGACCACAGAACGCCTCGTTCTGTCCATGGCTTTTGATGCCACCAGACCCCAGAGCCGGGGCTCCACTTGAGAGGCCACGTGCACCCCTGGCTTTGCACAAGTGCAAGCCCTGAGTGGGAGACGAAAAGTAAGTTTATTCAATGGATCCATAAGCAGTGTGGACCTCACGTATCCTGGGGTCTCAGGTGGAAAATGAAAACAAGTTGCCTGGAATGACAGAGAGCAGGCCACTCCCCAGACATAGCTTCCCCGGGCTGGCATGCAGAAAGAACAGAGCTGAGTCTCACGGTGGGGGAGGGGGTTCATTTGGATAGGTATCCCTTGGTTATTTGCTAAACAAGGGGTGGAATATTCATAGGAAAGGGGCAGGGCGTTCTCAGAAAGGAAGGTTCCTCCCCTTTTTAAACCATTGAGGGAGTTGCCTTGGTAACTGCACACTATCCTGGCACCAGGGGGACTGTCTTTTAGTAGCTCATGTATTATGATAAAATAGAATGAGCAAGAAGGTTACGCAGAGACCACCTTTGGGGCCATCTTGGTCTTCAGTTGGCCTTAGCTGGCTTTGGCAGGTCTTCTCGCCCCATCCCGCTTGGTCAGTGAGATGTAGGCCTAGTGGCTTTCCTTCCGGGAAACCAGTGATGCCAGATGATCACTAACCCACTTTGACAGTTTCATTTGTGTCAGAAGTAGCATGATGTAAAGAGCCCCACGTGGGCTTCTCATGCAGACGGCCCTGTCTTCGCGGTAGCGTGACTCCCAAGGTCCTAGAGAGGGCTCTCGCCCACCCTGTGAGCTCTCCAAGGAAAACATGGAGAGCCCGTGAAGGACACTAACGGAAGCTTTTACGGATCAATTTCTCTACGAGCGATGCCAAATGCTTGGAGTATATAAAGATTTTATTTCACATTTGATGAAAATAGCCATGTGACACTTCTCATTTATTGATTCAGGTGCACATCATCTGAAAACACTGAAAGGCAGACAGGCCACCATGTGCTTATTGTTTGTGAGTCTATGTATGTTACAAACACATCAAGCTGTGTGAGGATGTTTCTGGATTTCATTTCACTTCCAGGAATGAAATCTGAAACAGCTCTGAGATTATTCAAAACATAACATTGATTGTGCAACTTGTTGTGTTATTTAAATATCGAAAGGCCCGTGAGCTGTTTGACCCTGTAAACAGAGGGTTTCTAACTCGGTCTGGTCTTCTTGAATTCCTTTATCATAAACAGAAGGGACAGATAGAGAGGCAGGTGGTCAGGATACTTCCAAACCCGGTGATTCTCTCCTCCACCATCTCTCTCTCTCTCTCTCTTTCTCTCTCTCTCTCGCTCTCTCTCTCTCGCTCTCTCTCTGACATGGTAACCAGTTAACTTTTTAAGGGGATGTGTTCAGTGTCTCTTAAGAAAGAAATTACACAGGGAGTCTTTACTGGATATGGGGTGCAAGGACTTGCCCCACAACCTGTGACGAGTGACCTTGTTTATCCTACAGCAGCCTCAGCTCCTTGGCGCTTATTTCACATTTTGTTTTGTTTCTTTAATTAGTTGAAAACGCTCCCGGGTCAAGCAGGCTTTTGAAAGAAGGAAAGGTCTCAATCCAGGGTGAGGCCCACTGTACTTGTGAATGAATAAAAAGTTAATTGAGGAAAAGGTCGAGCGCACTTCAGTCATTGTTAATTTAAGTTGAGCTGACAAGCTGAGGAGCAAAGCAGGAGTAAATTCCCAGGTATATTTTTTGGGGTATGCCAAGATCGCGAAGTTCTCATTCGTGGTAATTCCCAAGGCCAAAGGTTTTGTTTGTTTGCTTTTATAAAATATTGTACTATGTAAAGTTCTCTCTTAGAAACACTTTCAGAGATGGAGAGCTCTAACAACCTAATCAATTCAGTAAAATATGTGATCAAACTGAACATTCACACTCAGTTCAGTAAGACGGTCCCATTTGACACAATTCTTTCCTGGATGAATGATTTTGCTTTTGTTAGATACAGAATTATATAAAATCATAAAGTTCCAGCGGAGTGAGTTTGCAAAACTGGAGGACTGACTTGCTGCTGTGTGCAATAAACATAAATCTCGTTTTCGTTCTTTTTACTTGGGTTTTGGTTTTCTAAGAATTTGCACCTTTAATTTAAGACTCATTATCTCAGTCTTCAATAATCCTAAAAATGAAAACTGAAACTATGGTTTTTAAAAATGGTTTTTTAACTAGCTCATTCCCTTTTACCTAGAAAAGAGCAAGAATTTGCCCCCAACTAAGCCAAATGTATGAAAAAGCTTGATACAAATGGCGGGTGTTTTGTGCAGACGGTGACGTCCACAGTGGCATGACCTTTCTTGCTTTCGTATGACATGTTCACGCTGCCCTTCTAGAAGGGCGAACTGTGTTTGCCTAAGACTCCTTTCCTTTATTTTTTTAGTCCAAAGTGGGGGAAGTAGTCTGCAAGGAACTTAGTGTTGTGACCAGGGGTGTGTGTTTTACTGAGAATTCAGAAATAAATGAGCTACAAACCAAGGAAGTTCCGTTTTCTCATCTGCAGAAATGGAGAGGAAGCTCAGAGTTGATGGAAGAAAGAAGCAGTAAAGCCCTGGCCTGGTGAGATAGGACTCGAAAAGGCATGCAAATAAGAAGGTTAAGCTCATTGCTGGCCATTGCCTTGCTAAGCTACGGTGTGGCCACATACTCTGAGCTATGGCCAGATCATGTTTTCTCAAGCTTTGGCCCCCTTGCCTACTTTCGTGAGGTGAATCTCCTCTTTTTCTCTCTCTCTCTTTCTAATTTACTTTACAAATAAATGATATTTTCAAATCTAAAAAAAAAGATACTCGCCATAAAATGGCTTACACACCACGTTCATAAAAATGAAATGCAGCGACTACTTTTTTTTCCCCTCTTTTCCAATTCTCCACCCCTCTTCCCCAAGTCCATCCCATCCTCCAGGTAAGAGTTCAGTTTCTGAGAGGAGTGATGAGGTGAGATACATTTAAAACTTGGCCTTTCGCCTACTTCTGCCGTGAGCTCTGACACCACCCTTGTTATTGAAGATTTTTCATTAGTTAAAAAATTTCCGGCCGGGCGCGGTGACTCAAGCCTGTAATCCCAGCACTTTGGAAGGCCGAGGCGAGAGGATTGCCTGAGCTCAGGGGTTCCAGACCAGCCTGGACAACTTGGTGAGATCTCATCTCTACAATAAATCCAAAAAAGAAGCCAGGCATGGTAGCGCATGCCTGTAGTTCCAGTTACTTGGAAGGCTGAGGCGAAAGGATCGCCTGAGCCCAATAGGCTGAGGCTGGGGTGGCTGTGAGTGTGCCACTGTACTCTAGCCTGAGTGACTGTGAGATTCTGACTAAAAAAAAAAAAAAGTCCTTGTCAGCGAAACTTTACTTTACATATAAGGAACCGGATTTCTGTTTTTCTTTTTATCAGCAAAATACCTAGTCATCATTTTGATTCCACATGCATATGACTATGTGAAAACTGATAAAGCAAAATCATACAAAACCAAGTAAAATGCACAGAGCTTTTCTGATCAAACAAAATACATTTTCCTTTTCTTTGCTGGGTGAAATGCATTTTGCTAAGTTTGGCCCAATAATGATGTCCCTTGTACTTTTTCTTTGTTAATAAACATGTAAGCTGCTTTCAATTAGCTGGGGCATGTGCAGTTTAGAGGCTCTAACAGTAGGAAGGGAACAACCCCTGGTGTATCTTTAAACATCACTAGGATTGGTTTTCAAACCTGGGTGTTATTCAAGTCCACTTCCTGTGAGATATTTTTCTTTGTGAGTAACAATCGCTATGGAAAAATCTTGTGCACGTTAAGTAGCCAGTGAAATTATCCACGATCATGTTAATAATGAGAATGAAAATGTACAGTTAAATTAGGGAGACAATTAGCCCACACCATTTGGGTTTATTTATTTGGCAGTGAGCATTGTTTAACATGTCAGTTCCAGAAGCAGAGACAGCCAGAGGCTTAACACTACTAATAAAACAATCAGTCCTGAAATGCTGTGTGTAGCAATTTGTCCCAGCTCATATAATCACCTGTCCCTCCGCGGTTTGCTTATTCTGCGAATTAACTCCTAATCACTCTGGGTCTGGATTCAGGAACACCAGCATTTAACTGCTCCGAATTTGGGGGCTTTGACACAGTGCTTGCAGGTAAGGAGCCGTCTGGGTCATCTGAAGACATTTGGGGCAAGTCCAGCGACTGTCCCCAGCTCAGAATAAGGGGTTTCTTGTGACTTGTGGGACTTTTAACCCTTTCTCCTCCTACCCCACCCCACTTTTTGCAATAATAATTGTGCCTGTCATCGATTCCCTCAGTTTCCCTCCTTGGGTGAAAGTCAGACCTCCTCTCAGGAGGTGGCCGAGAGGAGGCAACGGGGCAACCATGGGGGGGGGGGTTGCTGGCAGGAGGGACGTCCTTGGAAACGTCCCTTCTCCAGTGGGGACCCTGGCATGCATGGACCGGGAGACCCCAGAGTCCCCCAGTGGTTGCCCCTTGTGAAGTGTCCCGACCCCAGAGCCACAGGACCCCGGCGGCCACACGTACTAGACTGCATGCTGGCCCCGCCCCCTCCCCTCCCTCCCACACAGGGACTAAAACTTGGGCTCCCTGGGCTGCCTCCTGCCCCCACCCAGGTGGGGAGAAGCAGCAAACTGCACTGGGGAAGAAGGTAAACGAAACCAAAAAAAGCTACCTATATTTTTTTATCTCGCTGTGTTGCCCAGGCTGGTCTGGAACTCCTGTCCTCAAATGATCCTCCTGTCTTGGCTTCCCTGTGTTCTGGGATTATAGGTGTGAGCCACCACACCTGACCTATATTTTCTGTTGAAAATTTTATATATTCCATTTGCCAAGGCTTGGAAGGTGAATTTTTAAGAAATGTTGCTTGATGAATCCCTTAGAATTTTTTTTAACTTTTATTTATTTAAAGTAGAGATGGGAATCTCACTATGTTGTCCAGGCTGGTCTCAAATCCTGATCTCAAACGGATGCTCCCACCTCAGTCTCCTCAAGCTCTGGGATTACAGGCCTGAGTCACCCTGTGTGGCCCACAAAAGCTATTTGAAGCAGGAAGTCAGGCAGGACACCTAAAATATAAAAGCACAGCCCTCATCCACCCATAAACATGATATCATGTGTATGGGCTTGAGGGTTGGCTTATCAAACTTTCCATCATAAATTCCTCTCTCTCTCTCCAGCCTGGAGGACTCAGTCACTAGATTCAACATGATCTGTTGTATATGAGTGGAAGTCGGTTGATATCTCTTCCTAGCAGATTTCCTAGTATTAAAATACATATATATTTACCATCTATACATATATTTATCATATATATATGTATATACATATCCTTGATTTTTCAAACCAGGAAAATCACAAATGACACGGCTGTATGAATTGGTATTTAAACGGCATCTTCCTTGAGGAAGGCATTCTGAAATCTTTCGATTTCCATCATTCAAAACAAATAAGGTCGGGATTTGGAAAATGATAGGGATAACCTTGGAGAGAAATACAAGGACCAGCTGAGACTAACAGCCATGGTAGCATCAGAAACCTTACAACAGGTCCTCATTGGAGAAAGAGCAACGTGAGGCATGGCACATGCCTTTCAAACCCTGGTGTCCTGTCTGGGCCGACATCCAGCATCTGACTCCGAAGAGAAAGGCCAGCCCAGTGCCAGTTCCCAAGGGTCAACAGCACACGCAGACGAGTGTGTACAAGAGCATTGCTTCCTTAGTGCGTGCGATCGTGAGTTCTTTTCCCTTTGGTCAATACTTGAACAGCCTCTTCTGGCAGGAAAGGCATGGAGGAATCGGGGAAGGGTAGAAAGTGGCAAGTGCCTCAAGATGGGACCTAAACTAAGGAACAGGAATTCGGTGGAGGGCAAATACCTTCAGGGACAGGTGTGGCCTTCGTCAAGCTAAGTCTGCCCAGACTTCCAATCTGTCTCTGGGAAGTGACACAGTCCTTGCAGGTAGGTTTTTGGATGCATCTATGGCAGGAATTTGGTGTACGGTGACAGGCTGACTGGGTTCTTGTGCCCACTGCCCAGAAAGACCAACCCACACAGCCATGACAATGGCGTGTATAAACTCACAAAGAAGTCGAGTGAGAAAGCCAGGAGAGATTAGTCCAATCTGTCTCCCTGAGAATTCAAAGGCTGGGGCTTTTGAAGAGGCTGACAGAAGGTTGCTCTCCCTAACGTTTAAGTACTCATTTTGGGGTTGATTCCTGTACGTTGAGGCTGAGCCCAGGCAACACAATCAAGGAGAGTTCAAGGTTATGGGCCAAGTATGTTTTATTGATTATGTCTTTCCAAAAAGAACCCGGGTAGTCTGTGACTGGAAACACACCATTTAAACTGAATTGGTAAAATAAGCACAGAAAACTGGAAGAAAAAAAGGAACCTTGAAATAAGCCAGTTCTAAGAACTAACAGGACAGAGACCTAGCTTCAGAATTGGGTCTGAGTTTCTCAGTGGCCAAGGTAAAGAGGGAAAAGAGAAAGTGGTGTCAGTCTTGATGTTGAAACAAGCAAAGAAGGCCTGGTTTCCGATGAAATGAAATTATGGAAGGAATTTGCTATTTGAGAGCCATAAAGGGCATGGAGGGAGGTGACAGGCGATGTCTGAGTTGCGCTTTTATAGAAAGCAAAAGGGGCCAGGCTTGGTGGCTCAGCTGTCATTCCAGCACTTTGAGAGGCTGAGGTGAGTGGATTGCCTGAGCATGCGGGTTCGAGACCCGCCTGGGCAACTTGGTGAGACCTTGTCTCTACAATAAATCAAAAACCAGCCAGGCGTGGTAGTGTGTATCTGTAGTTCCAGCTACTTGGAAGGTTGAGGTGGAAGAATCGCCGGAGCCCAGCAGGTCGAGGCTGTGGTGGCCAGGAGCATGCCACTGCACTCCAGTCTGGGCGACAGAGTGAGACTCCAACTCAAAAAAAGAAAAAAAGAAAACAGAAGGGATATCACAGCCCTGCTTCTCAAAATAGCCTCCCATAAAAAACAAGACTCACGTGAAGGTGCGTCCTTGCAGATCAAACTGACATAGCTCAGAATTTGGGGTTTCACCTTAAATGCCAAATAACATATCTACTCTGCAGTGCTCCCTATATGTTCCTTCTCTCAGCTGGGACCTTGATAAGAGTCAAACAATTTAAGGCTTAGGATTATTCTGTCTGACCAGAGCCCAGGGTGTTAATATTTCCTCGGGGCCATGGAGGAGAGTGTCCCAGGGTTTTTAGAAAGCCGCCAAGCCAGTGCAAACTGTGCCCTCCTTCCACCAAAGCTGAAGAGGGAAATCAGGGTTTTCACCCCAAGGTAGACCGCCTGGCCTTCCTCAGAGGCTAGTCGTCGGGGCTCCCTTGGGGTGAGCAGACATTGTCCTTGGGGCTTTGCATGTGCTCCAGTGCTTGAACAAGTGTTGGGCCGGGGCCCTGGGGTTTCCAACTCTGGCATTCCCTCATTGCCTGCCATGGCTGGTGGGACAGTAGCTGGCAGCCTCAGCACGTCTGCCCGAATGGCGGGGCCCCGCTGGGGAGGCCAGGATGAGGTCGGTGCAGAATGGAGCCCAGCCCGTGAGTGCACCCCACACCCGGGACTTTCCATTGTATTATGTTAGGTAGGTCGGGCCACTGTTTGTGGCCGCCATTAGATTGCACAACAACCTTTTTTTGAGGCCACTTCTGGTTCATGGCAATAAAACAATGTCAACAGGCCAGAGGCGGGAATTTGTCTGCCTATGTGCTATGGCAGGGGGCTTTTAAAAGACAAGGGAATAGTCAGGTGTGGTGGTGCGTGCCTGTGGTTCCAGCTACTTGGAAGGCTGAGGTGGAAGGATTGCCTGAGCCCAGCAGGTCGAGGCTGCTGTGGCTGCGAGCCCACCACTGCACTCGAGCTTGGGTGACAGAGTAAGACTCCGGCTCAAAAAACAAAAGAATAAAAGACAAGGGAGATCATCCCATATGACACTCTTCAAAGGATTGCCATCTGATCTGTTAGGAGACTGTTCCTACTTGATTTGACTCTGATGAGGAGTGTTGGAGTAGAAACATTGTTTAATGTTTTTTTATTGTAGCAAAATACACATAAAACTGACCATTGAACCATTTTCTTTCTTTCTTTTTTTTTTTTTTTTTGAGTTGGAGTCTCACTCGGTCACCCAGACTGAAGTGCAGTGGCCGTTCCCAGCCACCACAGCCTCAACCTGCTGGGCTCCGGCGATCCTTCCGCCTCAGCCTTCCGAGTAGCCAGAATTACAGGCATGCGCTGCCACACCCGGCTGATTTTTTGATTTATTGTAGAGATGAGGTCTTGCTGCCCAGGCAGGTCTCAAACCCGTGGGTTCAGGCAATCCACTCACCTCAGCCTCCCAAAGGCGTGGGATTATTTTCAAGTGTACAGTTTTGTGGCATTAACTACGTGTACATTGCTATGCAACCATCACCACCATCCATTTCCAGGACATTTTCATCTTCCCCAGTTGAAATTCGGTGCCCATTAGACACGTGCTCCCATTCCTCCCTGACCAGACGCTGGCAACCACCATTCTACTTTCTGACTATAAATTCGACCATTCTTGGTACCACATATAAATGAAGCCATACGATATTCATCCTTTAGTGATTGATGGGCTTACTCACTTAGCGTATGTCTTTAATATTTATAAATATGTGTGTGTGTGTGTGTGTGTGAGAGAGAGAGAGAGAGAGAGAGAGAGAGAGAGAGAGAGAGATCTATATAAAAATCTCCTTTTAGTCAGGGTCTTACTCCGTCGACCAGGCTGGAGTGTGGTGGCACAATCATGGCTCACCACAGCCTCGACCTTCTGGGCTCAAGCAATCCTCTCACGTCAGTCTCCCAAGTAGTTGGAATTACAGGCACACACCACCATGCCAGGCTACTTTTTCTCATTTTTTTGTAGAGACAGGGTCTGGCTATGTTGCCCAGGCTGGTCTTGAACTCCTGACCTCGAACAATCTCCCCGTCTCAACCTCCCAAAGTCCTGGGATTACAGGCATGAGCCACTGCACCCACCTCAAGAAGAAATTTCTATTATTATTATTTGAGTTGGAGTCTCACTCTGTCACCCAGGCTGGAGTGCAGTGGCACACTCACGGTCACTCTGGCATTGACCTGCTGGGTGCTGGCAATCCTTCTGGCTCAGCCTTCCAAGTAGTCGGAATGACAAGCACACGCTACCATGCCCTGCTAGTTTTTTTTTTTTTTTTTTTTTTTTATTTATTGGAGAGACAAGGTCTCACCAAGTTGTCTGGGCTGGTCTCGAACCCACGGGCTCAGGTAATCCACTCACCTCAGCCTCCCAAAGTTCTGGGATGACAGGCTGAGCCACCCCGCTCAACCAAGGAGAAATATTTTAAAGGGACAATATTAACGAATAATCTATGTTGAAACCATGCATCTTGATGACTCAAAATGAGTTTCCACTTATAAAATGAAGTATCAGTGAAACCCTCTCAAGTGGTTTGTGGCACCCACTGTGGCATCTCCCCCAGGCGATGGGAGGCAAATCGTTGAACATGGAGAGGGAGTGGCTACATCTGTAACCACTTGCCCTTGTGTACCTCAGGCAGGCCAAGAGCCTCCAACACACGGAGAATGGGAAGAAGTTTCAGATTAACTATGAGAACGGGAAGAAGTTTCAGATTAACTATGCAAGAAAAGCTGTTGCTTGTAACCTGTGAGATGCAGAGAGCTGCTGAGAGATCGTTATGAGTGTGAACAGACAGGATCCCAGCAGAGGGCTGCTGGGAATAAACAACTCAGTGAAGAACAGCGCTGGGGGAAAAAACAGCCCCGAGCCCAGCAGCTTCACACACCCTGTGACTGTGCTCACAAACGTGGGCAGGAGTGTGGGGGTGGCTCAGCTGGGCAATTCTCTTACCCAGGACTCATGTGGCTGGTCCAGCAGGCTAGCTGGGGCTGCCCTCATCAGAAAGTTGTGTTGAGACAGGCCCCACGTGGCTGGGTGGGGGACACCGGCCACACCTGGGGGCTCAGTGCCGGGGGGTGTGCCAATCCTTCCTGGTGGCTCATTGGGGGTGGGTGGTCCAGCCACTCCTGGGGCTTCAGTGGGGGTGGGTGGTGCCAACCACTTCCGAGGACTCATGGGAGTGGGAGGCACCGGCCACTCCTGGGGCTTTAGTGGGGGTGGGGGATACTAGTCACTTCTGGGGTCTCCATGGGGGTGGACGGTGCCCGCCATTCCCTGGGGCTCAGTGGGGGTGGGGGACACCAGCCACCCCTTGTGGCTTAGTGGGGGGCAGGTAATGCCGGACCCTCTTGAGGGCTCAGTGGGGGCTGGTGACAGAGAGACTACATGTGCTTTCTTCAGCACAGCAGTCTCGGGACATTCCAACTTTCTCTCTCTCTCTCTCTCTCTCTCTCTCTCTCTCTCTCTCTCCCCCCCTCTCTTTTCCTTCCTTCCTTCTTCCCTTTCTCTTCCTCCTCTTCTTCCTTCTTCTTCCTTTTCTTCCTCCTCCTCCCCTCCTCTCCCTCCTCCACCTTCTCCTTTCTTCTTTTTAGAGACAGGGCCTCACCCTGTCACCAAGGCTAGAGTGTAATGGCACCATCACAGTTCACTGTAGCCTCGAATTCCTGGGTTCAGGTGAGTCTCCTACCTCAGCCTCCCACCTCAGGCCCCCAAGTAGCCGGGGCTACAGGTGCACCCCATCATGCTCAGCTAATTTTTTAAAAATTGTAGAGATGGGGTCTTGCTGTGCTGCCCAGGCTAGTCTCCAGCCCCTGGTCTCAAGTAACCCCTCTGTCTTGGCCTCCAAACGCGCTGGGACTACAGGTTCGTGCCACCATAACACCCGGCCCAGACTTCTTACATGTCAGCCGACTGCCACTAGCACACGCCAGGGGAGCTGGGGAGGAGCTCCGTGCCTTTCGTGATCTAGCCTGGGAAATCATACAGCATCACTCCTGCCACCCTCTGTAGGTTGAAACACGCTGTCCAGATTTTCATGGAGCAGACATAGTCTCTGCCTCTTAATGGGAATCAGAGGATGTGTAGCAATTTTTAAAATAACCACTGCAAGTGGCCAAATACTGTAACCTGGAATGATAATTGGTATGAATCAGCAGTGTGGTGACAAAAGGAGCTTGCAGGACTAGCCTGTGAGTGGCCAGAGACGTCCACAATTTGATAAAGTACGTCTGTAATGCAAATAATGCTTCTTTCTCTTTCTCCTTGTCTTTCAAAAAGACTTGGCCAGGTGTGGTGGCCCACACCTCTAATCCCAGCACTTTGGGAGAATGAGGCAGGAAGATCCTTTGAGGCCAGGAGTTCAAAACCAACCTGGGCAACATAGCAAGACCTCGCCTCTATAAAAAAATAAAAGATTTTAAACACACACACAAAAAAGAGATGGCTGCAGTCCAGCAACCATCACAGGCCCAGAGGCAATTGGGAGAATAGAAACCATAAAACAGGATCAGTTGAGCAAAAAAGGTAAAAGGTGCCATTGATGACATTGGTGCCACCGTGCCTGCCAGGGTGACTGCAAAATACAAATGTGTGTCAAGTACCATGGTGAAACCAATAACAGAGCGATTCATTCAGGTTGGATGGATCGACAAAGTTTCACCGGCTTTGACGTTTGGGTTGGGTCTTGAAAGGTGAATGGGACTTTAGAAGGTGAAGAAAAAAGAAGAGAAAAGGCATTCCTGATAGATGGAATAGCATATGTCGCAGCCCAGAGGTGTGCAATCGCCCAGCATGTTGTAGCCCCGGGGTCTGGTGTTCCTGGGTTGAAGGGGAAGGTGGGGAGTCCGCCATGCTTAAAGGCAGAGCCGGCCAGCCTTGACAGTTGGTTGGACATGGAGAGTGAGGAGAGAAAAGGAAAGGAAATGGCTTGATGGCTGGAGTTCCAGGTCAGGCAGATGCTCACATGCTGGGACAAGTTTCTGGGAAAAAGACGCAAGGGAGTGTCGCTTTGAAGAGTTTGAGTCAAGCCAGATTTAAATTCCAGTTGTGCTACCTGGTGGTCGGGTGGCCTCAGTCAACAGCTTTGCCGAGGAGCTTAGACTCTATGATGTAATTGAAGGTCTCCCTAAAAGGAAAACAAGCATATCTGGTTCTCTGAAAGTCACCGGGACTGTAGGTAACAGGATGATGAAGGGGGTTCAGTGAGGTCAGAGAGACAAGTGAGCTCTTCACCCAGCAAACACCTCCTAGGTGTCCACTTGTCTACACATGAAGGCACTGAGCATTCAGCAGTGAGTTAGCAGACAAAATTTCCGCCTTAGTGGAGTTGGTATTTTATTGGAGAAAACAGACATTAAGCAAACAAGGACATAAACAGATAAGGTGAGTGCTAAGAAAAACAAGAGTGGCAACTGGGTGCGGTGGCTCACGCCTGTCATCCCAGCACTTTGGGAGGCCAAGGCAAGAGGATTGCCTGAACCCGGGGGTTGGAGACCAGCCTGGGCAACATGGTGAGACCTCGCCTATACAATAAAAAAAAAATGAGCCGGGCATGGTGGCGGGCATCTGTAATCCCAACTACTTGGAAGGCTGAGGCAAGAGGATCACTTGAGTCCAGGAGGTCAAGACTCGGTATCTGTGATTGTACCCTTGCACTCCAGCCTGGGCAACAGAGCGAGACTCCGACTCAAAAAGAGAAAAAGAAACACGAGAGTAGAAGGTGAAGGGTGTGAGGCTTCCATTGAATGTAGGCTGATCAAGAAAAGTACATGGACATGCAGCATGAAATTCTAGATGCTGGGGACTTGGAAGGTGGGGAAAGTGGGAGGGGGCGAGAGATGAGAAGCTGCTTAATGGGGTGCATCATTCGGGCGAGGGTGTCACCGAAAGCCAGACAGACATCCTCGTGACAAAACTGCACTGTGCCCTTCCAAGTGTACAAGTAAAAAAAGCAAAAGACAAGGAAATGTCTGAGAAGGAGTTAGAAGGAGCCATACCGGTATCTGGGAAGAGACTTTCAGGAGGAAGGAATGAATGAGCCATCCTAAGGGAGGAGTATGCCTGGCGCGTTGGCCCCAATGAGCCCAGAAGCGAGCTGTGGGACACCAGCGTGTGGTCTCCGGGGACACTGGGAGGCTCTGACTTCCAGGGGAGGAAGTAAGGAGAGGATTGGGAGTCTGCCATCTTTAAAGGCAGAACTGACAGGGTTGGAGGTCAGTTGGGTACAGGGAGTGAGAGAAGGAAGGGAACCCCGCAGGATTCTGGGCTCGGGATCAGGCAAACACATACGTGGTAGCATCGACGGAAAGATGGACACAGGAAGGGCAGCTCACAGAGACGTCAGGTTGGGACCTGGGGAGTCTGGCGTACCAGTGGGAATTCCAGCAGAGAGGCCATGTGGCTCTTTACAGAGGAGGGAGATGTGGCCCAGAGGCACAGGATATTTGCACGTTGTTGAGAGATTCGGCTTCAGAGTTTGGCTATTCATTCATTCAACTCATATTTACTGAAAGTCAATTGCTCTGCTAGACCCAGGAAATAAAAACAGATGAGTCCCTGCCTGCAGGAAGCTTACAGTTGGGTGGGCAGGACAGACCAAAAGCAAGCGAACAACAGAATAGCATCTCATTACAAACTGAAACACCGAACAAAAGCAACCACAGCTAAGAGAGCAAGCCACATCTTCAGGGAGGTCTCACTGAAGCTGAAACCCAAGCCATTTATGCTGAGCGAGAGGAAGTCAAACGTGCACCGAGCCCACGGGTGTTGGGAGCCAGCCGTGGAGGCCTGCCTGAGCGTTAGGGATCCAGGCAGGCTGCGGACCCTGAGACCACCAGGCTGACTCAGGAGCTGAAGGCCCATTCCCTCCTCCTTTCCTTGTTGTTTAGCATTACCCACTGGTAGGGATTTTAACGATCTAAGCATGAAGTTCTGAGAATATGACAGGCATGGCTGACTCTAGGAATCCATTGTTCCCGCTTCTCACAGACTGCGGTTTCGGCTTTAAACTTAACACGTTCAAACTCAGATCACATTTGGGAGCCTTATACGTGATACAAGCTTCTTTATAAGATTTAAAAATATATTTGTAGAATTAGTATATACATTTAGAGAGCTGTTTCCAGCATGAGATGGTTATCTAGGGTTACCAGAAATGGCCCAGCACGAACTTTGGGCTGGGCCACATCCCTAAGGGCCCAGCGTCCATTTTGGACTGGGCCACATTCTTTAGGAACTGGTCTGACCTATAATTAAGAGTTTTTTATAGTACAGGTAAAGTTAGCACAGAATAAGAAGGTATTAGGATTTAAGTCAGTCATTAGGTGTGGGTATGCATAAGTTTTAGAAATTATTGACCATTAGGATTTTATGATATTAAAACTGTTGTATTGCTTTTGAGGAACATAAACCAAGCATAAGGAACAGTGAAATAATTTTGGGATTGTCCTTCCTCATGCTTGGGGGAAAACGCCTGGTGGGCAGGGATGCCCCCGACCCTCCTGGCTTTGTGTTCATGTAAACTCTTGTTATTTGATTAAGATTGTCCTTCCTCATGCTTGGGGGGAAATGCCTGGTGGGCAGGGATGCCCCCGCCCACCTGGCTTTGTGTTCATGTAAACTCTTGTGATTTGATTGGGGTTGCCCTTCCTCATTCCTAAGGAAATGCCTGATGGGTAGGGGACGCCCCTCACCTACCTGACTTTGTGCCCACGTGAAAGTCTTGTGATTTGACATGTGAAAATTTGGGATAAAAGACTCACGTTTGTTCCCAATAAACGGCTTCTGCTCATTTCACTGAACAGTTGTCCACTTTCTTTCTTTCTCTTTCTTCCTCTTTATATCTACGCCTCCATCTTGCTTTTTAGTATCTATCCCTACTACAGAATCGGCTTCTGCACTAGACAGAGTCCAGTCTCTTTCTTCCCTTCTATTCTCCCAGAATATTCGCCGACGCTGCCCCACCTTCCAGGGACCCTCAAAATCTCTTTTGGGGGGCTGGCTCCCCATACACGGGGAGGTCCCGGGGTGAATTGGAAGCAAGCACAGGCTAGAGCCTACATATCCGGTAGGCCGTGCCACAGAAGGTTTTTAACTTGTTAAGAATGGCCATGACAGGACCCAGTTTACGGTTTAACAAGATTATTTTGTAGAGGGATGGAGGGAGATAGGCGGAGGGGCAGGAAGGGAGAGATTAGAAGGAGGCAATCACCCGGGAGGCCGAGGCAAGTGGATTGCCTGAGCCCGGGCGTTCGAGACCCACCAGGCAGCTTGGTGAGACCTTGTCTCTACAATAAATAAAAAACTAGCTGGGTGTGGTAGCGCGCGCCTGTAGTTCTGGCTCCTTGGAAAGCTGAGGCGGAAGGATGGCCGGAGCCCAGCAGGTTGAGGCTGCGGTGGCTCGGAGCATGCCACTGCACTCTAGCCTGCGCGACGGAGGGAGACTCCAACTCAAAAAAAAAAAAAAGGTGACTAAAGCTAAGGAGACAGTCTGCAAAATGACTGCAGTGAGCCTGGGGAAAGAGAGGACTCAGAGTAGGGTGGGACAGAGGTAACAGAACCAAGAGGCGTCCAGACATATGAGCAGGAACTAGAATGAACAGGACTTGATGATGGGCTGAGTGTGGAGAGTAAGGAAGACAGAATGAAAAGTGAAGCCCAGGATTCTGCCTTGGTCAGTTGGGTGTCTGGGGGGATTACTTATTTTGATGAGGAGACAGGGGGAAATTTCCTGCAGGTATGAAAGCAGGAGTTCCACTTGGGGCCCGTCTGACTTGAGATGTATGGGAGCCTTGGGAGAGCCAGGACAGAGGGACTCGTCCATTCTGATGCCTTGGAGTGCTTCTGCCGTTTCTTGTTTCACCTCTTCCATATCAGCAAAACGTTTCCCTTTGAGCAATTTTTTCATCCAAGGAAACAAGCAAAGTCACTCAGGGTGAGATTAGGTGAATAGGGAGGGTGGGGCACAGAGACCAAGACGTTTTGGGGTCAAAAACTGCCGAACACTCAGTGAGGTGTAGGCAGCTGTGTTGTCATGGTGAAAGAACCAGTCAACTATTGGCCACAACTCAGGATGTTTCTCCTGCAAATTGTAGTGCAACCTTCTCAAAATTTCCAGATAAAAACTTTGGCTGACTGTTTGATTCAGAGGAACAAATTCTGAGTGTATTAAAAGGGGCCTGCCCTCCAAAAGATAACTACTATTTTGGGGGGCTCCCCTCTAGTACTTCTGCTCTGTGTTGGTATATTGCTACTGTGAGTCACATGCCCCATACGGGCTAAAGGGATATTTGTTATGAATCCAATTGTTTGCTGAATGAAAGAGACAATACTGCGGGTGTCTCTCTAAATTTACCAAATGGAAAAAAAAATCTCAAAAAGAAGTGGAAGTCTTCAGACTGATTTTAAAAATGAGCCCGCGGTTTAATCGCATGTATTCAAGAATTAGGATGTCATAAACTTTGTTTCCTTTTTTAAAATTTTTGTTTTAACTATAGAGATGGGATCTTGCTCTGTTGCCCCTGTTAGTCTCAAACTCCTGGCGCCAACTAGTCCTCCTACCTCGGCCTCCAAAAGTGTTAGGATTATAGGAGTGACCCATTGCGCTGGGTTATCCTTTTAAATTTTGATGTCAGTTTGCTACAATGCATTTAATAATAACAACTTTGTTCGGATACACTGGCTGCTGCACATCAACCACTTTTCATTAAATAAAGATGTTCTGAAACAAACTCCAGGACGAGCAATTGTCCCTCTCAGGGCCAGAGAAAGCACATCCGCACGGTTCCTCACCAAGAGGATAGGCGATTTCTGTCGTGTACTCAGTCCTCTCATTTTCAGAATTCAGAGGCAGGTGGGTGAGAAAGAAAGAGGATATTTGAACCATTTTTGAGTTCAAATTTGAAATGAAAAGACCTAAAAGGAAGTGGTCTGCCCCACCCCCACCCTAAGAATACAGCAAACTCTGTAGCCTAGGGCCTTACCGACTGGGCTCTGTCCCTAGAATGCACCTGACCAGACACCTATACCGCAGCTCTCCAAGGTCCCAGATGTGAGATCTGACCCAGCGAACAGAGAGCAGGCTTCTAGAAATCCCCGTCGGCCTTGCAGAATGCTGATGACATTTTTGTGAGTCTTCACCATCCTTTTGTCTTCCTCCCTCCGCTGGATCTGCGTTTCCATTTTTGGTGCTCACAAATGTCCCATGTAACATTTCCTTCGTTTCAAACTCTGCCCTTCACCACTACGTTTTAAGAATTGCAAACTACCTCGCAGCCTAAGGTTCCACCTTGAACATGGAGGACGTTCACACATCAGATGGGAAGGTCGACCCTTTCACATCCTCCTGCTGTGCGCATTTTGGGGGCCAGTGCTCACATCCTGCCACCCACCCCACCCCAACAGTCAAAATCCCCCCATCTCCCATGCCTAGGTCAACAAACATTTTAATAGGCCCCTCTGAACAGATGTGGCCTGTAGATTTATGCGCTGACCCCGTCGGACAGAATCCGGGGTGAGGAGGCCGGCACCTTCCTCTCCAGAATCGCCCGTGTCCACGAGCCTCCGTCCGGGGCTCAACTGGGCGAGGATCTGTGTCTGCAGGTCTGGAGGAGAAGGACCAAACCTCCCGGGTCCTGGGACCACCAGCCTCGGCTTTCTGAACCAGCCGTTTCCCACCCACCACGCCCTCCCCGGGTCCTCCCGCAGGTCTGCGGCTGGGAAGGTCATCGCTCTGGCTCCGGCGGCGGCGCGCCTGGCACTTCCTGCGGTGATTGGCAGCCGCGGGGAAGGCTGCGAGCTTCCCATTGGCTCTCGGGCGGACGCCGCGCGGTCTGGAGGGGCGTGGCTAGGGGCGAGGGGCGGGGTCGGGGCG
>NW_007257615.1:467056-493775 GCF_000164805.1 Carlito syrichta | reverse complement strand
GTGACTCCCCGGAGCCTAGCCACATCTTCTTTCCGCCCTCCTGCCCTCCCGATCGGACACCCCAGTGGACAGGCTCTGATCCTCGAATCGGAACTCCTCCTGCCGGGAAGACTTGGCTGACCTCGCCTCTCCTCCCGGCGCTTCTGCAAACCAGATGCGTCCTGACTGCCGGATGGCGGACCGGGGGAGGCGGCCACTTCCCACTCCTGGCACCTCCTGGGTGGTCGCCACGAGCGCGCCATTCCTTTACACCGGTTTAGGCTTCTCAACCTATGAAGGCTATTTTGCATAGAAAAACTGAAGACGGTTTGAGTCTATTTTGGCATCGATGAGGGGGGTGCCCACTGAGTTCCATTTATCTATGTTCAACCAGACTATGAATTTTTTTTGCCCAGGGGCGTCTAACTCAGTTCGCAGGCTCTAGGTCCTAGCCCAAGTATGCAGATGGATGGCGGCTGTGAATTCAACTGAACCAGCTTTTTGCATGGAGCTTTCCAAACACTATCACACTTACACTTCTTGTGCTTTCCAAGAAGGAAGGGAAAAAAAAGAGGGAGGAAAGAAAAGGAAGATGGGGGAAGGAGTCCCAGAATAATTTTAGATACTTTGGAAGAAACAGGTTCGATTTAGATTTTTTTTAATTTTATTTTATTTGAGTTGGAGTCTCACTCTGTCGCCCAGACTGGAGTGCAGTGGCCGCTCCCGGCCACCGCAGCCTCGACCCGCTGGGCTCTGGCGATCCTTCCACCTCAGCCTTCCGAGTAGCCGGAATTACAGGCATGCGCTACCACGCCCGGCTGATTTTTTGATTTATTGTAGAGATGAGGTCTCGCTGTCCAGGCGGGTCTCGGACCCGCGGGCTCAGGCAATCCACTCACCTCAGCCTCCCAAATGTGCGGGATTACAGGCTGAGCCACCGAGCCCGGCTCGATTTAGATTTTTAAAGCTAGACCAGACAGAGCCCACGTATCTAAGTGAAAACACAGGAGTCCTGCAAACCGGCCTTAAACCACCTCAAGTTCAGTGTCCACACCAACAATGCCAACCTCCCTTAATAAGTAAGTCTCAGCTGGGCTCGGTGGCTCAGCCTGTAATCTGGCACCTTTGGGAGGCTGAGGTGAGTGGATTGCCTGAGCCCGCGGGTTGGAGACCCTCCTGGGCAACTTGGTGAGACCTCATCTCTACCATAAATCAAAAATGAGCCAGGCGTGGTAGCGCACACCTGTAGTTCCAGCTACTTGGAAGGCTGAGGCGGAAGGATCGCCGGAGCCCAGCAGGTCGAGGCTGCGGTGGCCGGGAGCATGCCACTGCACTTCAGTCTGGGCGACAGAGTGAGACTCCAACACACACACACACAAAAAATACTCCCCCCCCCAAAAAAGTAAGTCTCTTACTTTGAATTGTACTTACTACTTTTCTGTCATACAAGTCTTGAGCTATGGACCCAAGGCTAAACTGGACACAGATTTTTTCAAATCTAGAAAATGACAACTTGGATTTTCTCTTAGTTAGACAATATCTTCCTTTATCCTATTCGAAGGAAGGGAAGAGGTTACCATAACCACATTAACTTTTTAGAAAATGGGTGGTAGTATGCAGGATTAACTGAAGTAGAGAGCAATGTATGGTGGAGCATGAATGCATATAATACATCCTCCTGTGGAAAGTTTACAATGGAAACTAATTTTGTAGATGTATTTTTGCATTCAACAATAAATATTTTGAGATATATCAATTTTGATACAAGTAGATCTGTATTTGTTGTATAGTATTCCCCTTGAATGAACACAAGGGGGACCCCCCTAAAAACAATTTATTTATAAAATATTATGTTTAAACTTCAGTCACCTTCAAAGTACTGTCCGTTTGATGCCGTACGCCCATCGAGACACTTTTCCCATTGCTCAAAGAAATTTTTGAATTCGTCCATTTTGATGCCTTTTAGTGCTTCTGCCCTTTTTTGTTTCACCTCTTCATCAACAAACTTGTTTTCCTTTGAGGACTTCTTCATCCGCGGGAAAAAAAAAATAAGTCGCTCAGGGCAAGATTAGGTGAATGGAGGTGGGAGTGGGCCCTGGGATCGCGCCGTTTGGGGTCAGACACCGCTGAACCCTCAGCGGGGTGTGCATAGGTGTGTTGGCAAATCATCCATCATGAAATGGGCAAATGCACTGAAAGACTCTCCAGGAAAATTCACTGAAGCTGAATGCAGCCTCTCACAACAGCGCCAGCTGGTCCACTGATGTCAATGGGCTCTACTTCCCCAGCAGTTCACTTTCCCCTCATCCTCAACAGCATGTGATGATACAGTTTGGATGCCTGCCTTCTCAAATCTCCTGTTGAAATGTGGTCCCTGGTGTTGGGGATGGAGCCTGATGGGAGGTGCTTGGGTCGTGGGGTGGATCCCTTGTGAACCTCTTACTACTCACGGTAATGAGTGAGTTCTCACTCTATTCATTCTTAAGAGCTGACTGTTTGGAAAAGCCTGGCACCTCTCTTTCTCTTGCTTCCTCTCTCACCATGGGCATGCCTGCTCCCCTTGTAAAAGCCTCCTGAGGCCTCACCAGAAACCAAGCAGACAGCAGTGCCATGCAGAACTGCGGGCCAAATACACCTCTTCTCTTTACAAAGTCGCCGGCCTCCAGTATTTCTTTATAGCAATACAAAACAGACTCATATATTTGGCATTATCAGACTTTTCTGTTTTTCCTCGAGCTGCATGGATATGAAGCGATGTGTCACTTTAATTTACTTTTTCCTAATTACTCATTCAAGTCCTTTAAATTTCATTGCACCACTGTGAGTTTCTTTCCACTCCAGCCAGTCCTCTAAATAGCTGCCAGTTTTCCTACTAAGGAAATCTGATCACGCCACCCCACAACTTTCAAATATGACAGAGCCTAGAAACTTCTGACGACCTATGGTGTATTGCCTACAGGCTGCCCCAAATGGTAAAGCTTGGATCACACGGATTCTACACCCAGCCCTGTCTGTGTCTCTCCACGACCATGACCATGCTCTGCGCCAACTTCTCACCCCAAATCCAGCTTACGTGTGAAGTGCACCAGATGCCAGCTGGTCTCTGAGCCTCTGCACACTCAGTGCACACCCTTCCCCACCCCCCGCCCGGCCTGTAATGCTTTCCTTGTTTCACCCACCGGTCACACTTCATGACTTGTGTGTCTCCCCTACCAGGCTGAGCCTCCTGAGGACGACGGGCTTTTTCTCGCTCATGTTTGTACCTCTGGGACCCACCCTACAGCAAGCCAAATAGCTGCAGTGCAGTAAGTCTTTGTTGAATGCCAGCTGCGGCAGCTCACACCTGTAGTCCCAGCACTTTGGGAGGCTGAGGCAGGAGGATCACTTGACACCAGGAGTTCGAGGCTAGCCTGGGCTACATAGTGAGACCTCGTTTCTAAAAAAATAAATAAAGCAGGTGTCATGGCTCATGTCTGTAATCCCAGATTTGGGGAGGCTGAGGCAGGAGGATCACTTGAGGCCAGGAGTTCAAGACCATCCTGGGCAACATAGTGAGATCTTGTCTCTAAAAAAAATAAATAAAGCAGGTGTGATGGCTCATGCCTGTAATCTCAGAGAATCACTTAAGCCCAGAAGTTCAAGACCAGCCTGGGCAAGACCTTGTCTCTACAAAAAATAAAAAAATAAAAATTAACCAGGCGTGGTGTCATACACATGTAGTTCCGGCTGTTCAAGAGGCTAAGGCCATAGCCGGGTGTGGTAGCATGCACCTGTTCCAGCTACTTGGAAGGCTGAGGCGGAAGGATGGCCGGAGCCCAGCAGATCGAGGCTGCGGTGACCGGGAGCGGCCACTGCACTCCAGTCTGGGTGACAGAGTGAGACTCCAACTCAAAAAAAAAAAGAGGTTGAGGCCCGAGGACCTCTTGAACCCAGGAATTCAAGGCTGCAGTGAGCTATGATGGCGCCACTGCACTCCGGCCTGGGTGACGGAGCAAGACCCTATCTGAAAAAAAAAATGAATGAATGAATGAGTGAAGTGTACAAGGAAAAAAGGGCTTGAAGGAGAAAAAACTAAAGTAGAGTAAATAACTTTAAAGCAACAGTCTTCTATCAGCCATAGGCTATAGGAAATTCAAAATACGTCATTTTTACATGAAAGTGTATTCTTTTCCACCGGGCTTTTCAGTTCTGTTATGGGTTAGTTTTGTTTCTACCAGCTTAACAAAGGCGAAAGTTCCCCCAACCTGCCAGTTTAGAAATGCTTCATCCTCAAGAAACAGAGGAGCAGAAACAAAACAGCACACACATAAAGCCTGAAGACCAGCAGCTTAAACAAATGTTTTTTTTTCCAATGTAGAGGCAGCCTGAGGAGACAGTAGCTGGGACCGAGTTTGTGGCATCTCTGCTGAGCTCTGACATTTTTCTCCCTGTCCCAGAGCTGTTGCTGCTCTGACACATCCACACCCAATGAAGGGGACACCCAATGAAGGGGACAAGGCATGACTGTCCTTTTTACGAGGAGAACAAACACTTTCCCACAGCGTCCAACAGTGGGTGGGGTGCAGTATGCTGCTTTGTGGGGTCTCTGACTTTGCCACAGAAAAGGATTTCAGAATGAGTCCCAAGTATAGTCTAAGAATTTATTAGAGAGAAAAGGAAAAAACATGCCCAAAGGGTATGGGTGTTTTAAGAGAAAGAACATGCACTTGCCTTTGACAAGATGTTACTTTTGCAATGATTATTAAGCTAACCATGCGCCGAAAGCGGTGGGCTGCAGGCGCCTGGTCAAGCATTTTGATGATGAAATCTCAACCTTCTGAGGTTACAAGGACCTTCTAAATAATGGAGGTTATTGTCTAACTAGATTTTGGCTTTCCTTAGAACATTATGTCTCCGTTTTGGGTCATTCCCTATTGTTTCTGTGATTTACTGCACTGGCAGGTGGTCAGATGTGGTGGGCCTGGTCAGTTGAGTGATGGCCATGTACCAATAAGAAAGACATCTGAGGCCCGGCTCGGTGGCTCAGCCTGTAATCACAGCACTTTGAGAGGTTGAGGTGAGTGAATTGCCTGAGCCCATGGGTTCAAGATCAGCCCAGACAACTTGGCAAGACCTCGTCTCTGCAATAAATCAAAAATTAGCTGGGCACGATAGCACACGCCTGTAGCTCCAGCTACTTGGAAGGCTTAGGCAGAAGGATCAACAGAGCCCAGTGGGTCAACACTGGGGTGGCCATGAGCACGCCACTGCTCTCTAGCCTTGGCGACAGAGTGAGACTCCAACTCAAAAAAAAAAAGAAAAGAAAAAGAAAAGACGTCTGAATGTTTGCCCTATTTTAATTTCAACTGCCTACAAGAGACATATCTATCTATGCCTCACCCACATTGAACAACCATCCTCAACTCCATTGGCCAGAATTGGGTAAATGGACATGTCTGGTTGCCCAGGAGGTGAGGATCACCTTCACAGCAATGGGCCAATGCTGCCTGGGGCTGGACACATTACCAACACAAGCCAAATGGTGTTCTGATGGTGACAGAGAAGGGTGGGTGGTGGGTACTCAACTAAGCATCTTCCACAAGACATGACCCTGGTATTACCCAGTGTAATGCCCACGGCATAGCTGGATTTCTACCCCAACAAAACCCTGCTCACTTTAAGAAACAGAAAGACCTGCACACAGAAATTCCCCGCTTGACCAGACCAGCCAAATCGGCAGAAGTAAAGATGGCAGCTCACTCGGCCTCTGAAGAACCTCTGACCCTGTTGTGATAAGCTTTCCAGAACAAATCACACACCACGCGGTAGCCATGACAGGAAACCTGGGACCAAAAAGGAGAGAAAGGGGGTGCAATGGGCATTCTGGGAAATCTCCACTCATTCCCAGAAAAGACATGGATATTCCTCCTCTTGCTTTGAATCTCTGGCCCCTCAGTTAGAGAAACCCTGTGTGTCAACCCCTCGCCTCCACCCAGTGAGAGCTGATTTGCAAACCATGTTCCCACTTCTTTCTGTGGTGTGGCATAAAAGCCTGCACTGCTCAACCCCCCTTTCGGTTTCAAAGGCTGTCTTCACCACACTGGACGGAAAAGAACCCCGTTTGGGAAGTAAGTGCAGAGCACGGCATGTAAGTATTAGAACCAAACATCGGTCCAATCTCGTGTTTCAACCCCTCCCACTCCACCTCCCAGAAGGTAGAGAGGCCAGCAGGCTCAGAAGGCCCCAAGGTGACCCATAGGACTTCAGGGCTTTGACTTGCAGGCCCTGTTTCCCCTGAACAGGAATAGGAAAACAGCTGGGGGCGCTGAAATCGGGAGTCGTGGGAACCTGGACGCGAGAAGCTCCCTGCTGTCTCGGGCTGCCGCTTCAGAGAGCCTGGGCTGGGCCTTCTTACCATGGCCCCTCCGCTCACAAAACTGGACATTCTGCATCTGCTTTTCAAAGATAGGGGGCAATTCACCCAAACCAAGGAGACGGATGGCCATCTGCCGCTGGCGGAAGGAACTCGAGGATTACGTCGAAGGGCTGTCAGAAAAAAGACGAGCCAACGAGTTGTAGTGGTAAATTCCAGAGACTTAAAAGGGAGTAGGATTAGGGGTCATGGGAGTTCATGTCAGGCATATGGGGCAGATATACGCGTTGTTGGAAATAATCAAGAAAGAGTGTTCTTATTGCATCCCTTATTGTTGTTCTAAAATTGTATTGACTTGCCAACACCCTTAGCAATGTACAAAAAGGATATAGTGTATTTATAATCTCACATCCATGGGCCTCCCTCTCCGCAAGTTAGTCCTCTCAACTGCTGCCAACTACCGCCTTACCCCAAGATCTGACCCAGATCTGTCACTTTCAGGGCCCCAGGCACAGCCCCTGAAATAGAGACGGGGAGGTGGTCAGCCCTGATGGTTACCAACGTAAGCTCCATTTTGAGCAAGTTCCTAGTGCCACAAAGAAACCACCTCTGGGATAAACCTGAGAGGGATGGAGGACGATGTCTGTGGGATGGATGGTGCTACACAATGCATGTGTGTGACCGCCCAAAATTCATACGTTGAAACCTCAACCTCCAGGGGAACTGTGGGAAGAGGCGGGGCCTTTGGCAGGTAATTAGGTGTGGGTGAAACCATGAGGATGGAACCCCCACTTAGGAGTGGAGTCCCCATAAGAAGAGAAAGAAGTGCACGCCTGCTTTCTCTGCCCCATGAGGACACAGCAAGAACACGGCCACCTACAAACCATGAAGAGGAGCCCCACAGAGATCCTGAGCGTGTGGCACCCTGATCTTGAACTTTCAGCCTCCAGAACTGTGAAAGATCAGTATTTGTTACTTAAGCCCCCCAATCTATGGTGTTTTTGCGAGAGCAGTCCAGACTGGCCAAGGCAAATCATGATTTTCAGAAATGATTATATTAGCTTATGAATGAATCGATCATTTCTTTTTTAAATCAATTTTCAAATGAACTTTAACTATATAAACCACTTTAAAGAAAGAGAGCCTATTCCATTCTCACTACAACTGATCATCCAAATTGTCCAGCATCTGATAAAAAAACAAGCACTCAGGGACTCAGATTTAGAATTAGATGACAAGGACTTTAGAGCAGCTGTTATAAATATGTTCAAAGACTTGAAGAAATGATAGACATAATGAGTGAACAGATGGGAATCATCCACAGGGGACCAGTGACAGGGAAAGAAACAAATGGAAATTCTAAAATTAAAAACCATTATATCTGCAATGAAAAATCCATTGGATGGGCTCAACGGCACAGGGAGATTGTAGAACAATCAGGGTCCAGTAGACCTGAGTAGAGATCCATAGGAATTATTCAATCTGTAGAGCAAAGAGAAAAAATTCACGGAGCTTCAGTAAACACTGGCAAGATGCCAGGCAGCCTCACTTACGTGTTGGAGTCTCAGAAAGAAAAAAAAGAAGGAAGCAGAAAAAATAGTCAAGAAGACAGTCTCCAAAATTCCCCCAAATCTGGTTTTAAAAAAATCCACAAAAACTGACACAAAATGACCTAAGAATCCAAAAAGATCTGCAAATTACAAACAAGATAAAGACCAGGATAATCACCCTTCAGCACAAGTCAAACTGTTGGAAATTAAAGACAGAAAACTCTATGATCAGTCAGAGAGGAAAAAAAAGACACATTATATGCAGAGAAACGGCGACCTCTCATCAGAACCAGCAGAGCCCTGAGCACATACTACGTGTACAACATGGAAGGAGGAGGAAACGGATAAGGAAAAGGGAGAAAAGGAGAATAACGGCGTAGCAAAACAGTGAGCACACTTCTAGGATAGGGCTGTTTGCAAGGTGCCTTGCGGAAGCAACGTGCTGCCCTATCTAACCCAGAGACTAGGAAGGAAGTGGCGTGTCTGAAGCCCCCGGTGCTGCCTGGGGAGGTGTGCGAAGGTCACAGGAAAAGGGATGGCTGGGAGCAGCTGTGGAGCGGGAGGGAGGCAAGTGGGAGGGAGACGAACAGCCAGATCTGGGCAGAGGTGGCGCTCCAGCTCAGGGACAGCACCAGCAAAGGCAGGAACCTGACCTCCGCGGGAGTGGGTGGCAGGAGACAGGGAGGAGGCAGGGACCATGGCGCCTCGCTGCCTCCCCATCTTGATGGCTGTCTGGGCAGGGCTGCAGGGAGCTCGGGACAGGGTGGCAGGTTCTGGCTCTAGGCCACAAAGCCTGGTCACTTCCTAGACAGTTGCTGGGGCTCTTGGGTTTTCCCCTTCCTTACTTGTAAGTGGATAATAAGACTATATCACAGAGATGGACTAGGAATTGACTGTGAAAAATGAATTCATGTAAAGCTCTTAGGACAGTGTCTGGAATGTAGTGTATGTTCAGTAATGTTCGCCATTGTTATTGAACTGGGTTCTCAATACACTGTGGGGTTTTGTTTGTTTCTTTGTTTGTTTTGCTTTATGTTTTCTTTGAGTCAGAGTCTCCCCTATTGCCCAGGCTGGAGTGCAGGGGCACCATCATGGCTCACTGCAGCCTCAACCTTCTGAGCTCAAAGCAATCCTCCTGCCTCAGCCTCCCAAGTAGCTGGCACAAGCATGTGCCAGCACACCAGACTAACTTAAAAAAAATTTTGTTTTATAAATTTTTTGTAGAGACAAGGTCTTGCTATGTTGCCCTGGCTGGTCTTGAACTCCTGGACTTAAGCGATCCTTGCACCTCGCCTCCCAAAGTGCTGGGATTCCAGGTATGAGCCACTGCACCCAGCCATGATTTGTTGATTTATTGTTAGAAGGATTTGATGATATTAGTAGAAGTAAAAGTGGTTGTTCCCAACAAGGGCTAAAATATATTTTTTAGTTTTATGGCTTTATTTTAACACAAATAAAACATTCAGCCGGCCTTGGTGGCTCAGCCTATAATCCCGCGCTTTGGGAGACCGAGGTGAGTGGATTGCCTGAGCCCACGGGTTCGAGACCCACCTGGGCCACTTGGCAAGACCTCATCTCTACAATAAATCAAAAACTAGCCGGGTGTGGTAGCGCACGCCTGTAGTTCCGGCTACTCGGAAGGCTGAGGCAGAAGGATCGCCGGAGCCCAACAGGTTGAGGCTGCGGTGGCTGGGAGTGGCCACTGCACTCCAGTCTGGGCAACAGAGTGAGACTCCAACTCAAAAAAAAACATGCGCATGAGCGGTCTATGCCGTTGCTTCCTGGTGCATCCTGGCACTGGGATCGGTGGCTCTGACGGCCAGTGAGCTGCTCTCTCCATGACGGCTCTGCAGTTCTTGGAGGAGACATGGTGAGGACCTCCACATCCTCAGCACTCCCAGTTCCTTGGTGCTATGCACCAGAAACTTCCAGAAGCCCCTGGGCAGCAGGTTTTCTTGCTGCTCCCATGGCCAAGGCTGAGCATCAGGTCCTGCCTTCGAAATCTCCTCGTGGACTTCTTGGTCCTCTTTTTGGCATCTAGGACTTCATGAGGGGTCTGAGGGTGGCCACAAGGCCAAGGAGGAGATGGTGGCCACCTCCCTAAGCCACACTCCTTAGGCTCCCACAAGGAGGCAACTAAGACACACAAAAGTCACCCCAGGATACAGGAGTGTCAACCCACAACAAAGGAAGCTACAGCTGCCACCTTCATGCCACCTAAGTCACCACGACTGGGACACGCAAAGCAAGCAGCATTTCTCTGGGGGAGAAGGTTGAAGGCATTGATTTCAGGACAGAAAATTTCGACAGAGGGGAGACCTCAAACTTAACTTAAATCAAGCTGTATGATGTTTTAACATCATTTGAAAAACAAGTGTATCAACCCAGGAGTATTGCTTGGTGAACTCATCACTAGGAAAGAAGAGAAACTCTCATGGTCTTTGCAAATGGAGACTTTCAACCGAAAACCAACAGTGCCTGTGGTTCCATCCAGCACTGTACAAAGCAGGTCCTTTCCCATCATAGCCAGCACTGAAGAAGTGGCCATTTGAATTTCAGACTCTTTGGTGGGAGACAGTGACTACCCCTGCAAGGTGAATATTTTCCAGTCCCAAGCTTCCTGTGAGCGTTCAAAGGGCTTTTTACTCCTTCACAATTGCAGGCGTCACTCATTATCAAGCTCCATGTTGTTGACCATGGTCTCTTCAAAGCAAGTGTCCCTCTGGTTCTTTTTTTTTTGAGTTGGAGTCTCACTCTGTCACCCAGACTGGAGTGCAGTGGCCACTCCCAGCCACCGCAGCCTCGACCTGCTGGGCTCCGGCGATCCTTCCACCTCAGCCTTCTGAGTAGCTGGAACTACAGGCGCGTGCTACCATGCCCGGTTGATTTTTTATTTATTGTAGAGATGAGGTCTCACCAAGTTGCCCAGGTGGGTCTCGAACCCGCGGGCTCAGGCAATGAACTCACCTCAGCCTCCCAAAGTGCGGGATTACAGGCTGAGCCACCGAGTCCGGCTCCCTCTGGTTCTTAATGAATGACTTCAGCAAAGAGCCCTAGCTCATGACACCCGCCATCCAAACGAGAGCTTCATTCAGGAGAGCACAGGGGCCTCTCGGGCAACTGCCGTCTCACATAAGGAGGAACTTTTGTACTTCTGAGTGGCCACATATGTCCAGCCAATGGGAATCCACCTAACTACAGGAGATTTCACCTCTTTTCCAAATATGCATCATGCTGCATCAGACTCAGGAGATATTGGAATTTGTGGTACCATCTGGAAGAGCCACAACTGACTCCAGATGAAAGGTAAGTTGGAGGGTCTAGGTAAGTGGGAAAGATGGGGTCCTGGACTTCAGGAGACTGGAGTGATGAGAAAATATCTGGGTCTAAAGCTTGACCTGTTTTTCTCCCATCCTATTAGCTGAATGGGCATCAATATTATCCAGGGTTTTTAGAACCGACCCCATTCCTAAGGCCTGTGTGCATAAGTGGTAAGTGATTTACCTATTTGTGGTCATGATGCGATACAGGGAACCAGGAGCAAACCAGTCAAAGCCAGCATCCAATCAATGTCCACAAGCTTTGGAGATAGACAAGGTACACTGTACACATAAATATACCTCACTTGGAGTCCAGTCTAGGGAAAACCTGTTGCCAATGTCTCCCAGGGTTCTTCCACGAGAACCAGGTGAGTGCGGTAAAACTGACATCAGGTGTAGGACAGGAAACGTGACTAACGGCATGCGCTCTCAACAGACTCAACGACCTCAGTGGGGCTGCAGCTTTTGCCAGCCCTGAAACTCACTAGATACAGTTACTTTGGACTGAAAAGCACCTCCATGGGATAGAAAAAACGAAAACGCTCATCTGACAAGGTTCATGGTGAAACACACACCCCGGAAAATCCAGGCTATCAGTGGTTGAATGTCTTCTCTCGGATCGTAGGCTCAAGTTTTCTGATATTCGCTCACAGGACTTGGGTTTGTTGATGCCTGGGCACGTGTAAATTCTCCACCTATTCCCAAGCCACCCTCTGGGATTAATTGGGCCCCTAAAATCTACATGACACCTTTCAGATCACAGCATCACGGGGTTGCAGCCCTGAGATGGGCCAGCCTGGCCTCGGCACCACCCCCATGTCCTGACTCTCCTCCTTCCCCCTTGGGAACTGGTCCTGTTTCTGAAGCCTGTGTGAACAAGCGGTTTTATTCCTATTTGTGGCCATGAATGGACAGAGGGAATCAATAGCAAGCAAGTCAAAACCAGCATCCAGTCATCAATTAGGCCCCTGGAGGTGCGGCCATCTTCCATTCTCTGTCCTGCTTGTGCAGAAGCCTGTCTCGGCAGTGCTGTCCCAGGAATCCTGTCCTCACTCCCCCAGCACCCAGCACTGCAGACCCCAGCGTGGGTGAGAAAGTAACCGAGCCACCAAAATACCTTCAGCAGACAGACCCCGCCACCGCCAAGGTGACAGCACCTGCTTCCTCTTGAAAGCCGTTGGGCGTAGGACTTCCGTTTTACTGTGAGACACCTGCACCGCCCACCCTTTGGAGTGGCGTCGCAGACCCTGTGACTTCCCTTTGGAGAGTTCGGTTTATTTATGAACTCTTCGTGCTTTTTGTAATTGCTTGAAGCCACTTTAGCGGTTGGATTTGCAGAGACAAACCGTGCCACATCCCCTCTTCTCCCTAATACATCAACGACTCCTTCTCCCTTGAAGATCTTGATCTTCACCTTCTTACGCAGGGTGCACACATCTCACTTGGGTTTGCTTGGGTGAAACAGGGGAGCATTCGTCTTTATGTGAAATGAGGTCTGGCCTCTGAGGCGTTCATAGATTTTTGCAGCCCTTTTGTGGTGGAGGTGCGCGCGCGCGCATGTGTGTGTGTGTGTGTGTGTGTGTGTGTGTGTGTGTGTGTGTGTGTGTGTTGGGAAATCAGGTTTTAAATCCTTAAGGTAAGAATTTTAATGAGAACCAACTGTCAAAGGAGTTCATTTTCTGAATTTGCAGCACAACTTTATTTTGAAAAGTGAGTTTTTGCTAAAACTGGCCAGTTTTGACTGGGATTGAGGAAAGGAAGACTGTTGGGAGTGTCTGAGCAGAACCGGAAAATCATCAGTCTGAAAGAGAATGGACATGCTCCTTGCCGTGAAAAAACTAGAGAACTTTCTGCCATCCTGCGAGGCCAGTGTTTTCCCAGCTCTGCTGCACTGTTGTAAATGTGTAAATTTGCCACAGCTCACTTGTAAATTTGCCAGGGTGGCAGGGACACATGACTCTTAGCTGGGAGGCATGCCAGCTATCAGAAGCCCCAACTCTCAGGAGAGAGAAGGGGCGGGTGCCCCCAGACCACCCGGGGTTATGTTTATTTTGGGGGATGCTTGCTGGTACTAACAGCAGATCTCACCAGAGGGATACAGCTCATGTTGGAATGTCCTGTTGAAAATTCCATCAACTCTGGTATCAGACCCAGCACCTTATAAAATACATCCTCGTAGGACAGCAAAGGTGAGCACAGCTGTGCCTACCTGGCCACACGTGTCACCTGGTCTTCCAGGTTCTTCCGAGCCTGACGCCGTCCCACGAGGAACCCCTTGCTTCCTCCCAGCAGACAGAAACCCATAACCCTCCCCAGTGGTATTGATTCTCCCTCTGTTCACAAACCCCCTCATGCCTCTCCGTTCCTACTTACCTCACTGTCCCTCGGCCTCCGAAGAATCATCTCACACCTGCAGGCCAGACAGATTAATGTCCCTGGGTCCCAAGGTGTGTGTCTGGTCTGAATCCAGCTGAACTCTGTCCTGTCTTGAGAGGAAGTTCTCTCCCTTCTTCTGTTACATCTATGCCTATTTCTGATCCTCAGTCTGAGGCTGAAAGAAAAATCAATCTATCCTCCCCCAACATATCTGAGGGGAACCAAACCTGCTCTTATCATGCGCAAACTTCTCCTGAACCTTTGGATCAAGAGAGAGAGTGCAGGCCCTCTAGGAAACTTGGAATGATTTGCATTCCGTTGTTAGGGACTTTTAAACCTATCTGTCTCAGCCGGGCTCAGTGGCTCAGCCTGTAATCCCGTGCCTTTGGGAGGCTGAGGTGAGTGGATTGCCTGAGTCCGCGGGTTCGAGACCAGCCTGGGCAACTTGGTGAGACCACATCTCTACAATAAATCAAAAAATTAGCTGGGCGTGGTAGTGTGCACCTGTAGTTCCAGCTACTTGGAAGGCTGAGGCGGAAGGATTGCCAGAGCCCAGCTGGTCGAGGCTGCGGTGGCCGGGAGTGGCCACTACACTCCAGTCTGGGCGACAGAGTGAGGCTCCAACTCAAAAAAAAAAAAAAAAAAAACACACAAAAAAACCATCTGTCTCAACCTGGGTGATCCAGCCAATGGATTTGCTGGACTCGGGCATGGATGAGCTGTCCTACCCCACTGCCTGGGAGTTTCCATAATGGGAACTCAACAGGAGCTCACCCTTAGGCCGCGGTGACTGGATGGACAGAGGGAGGTCAAAAGGGTTTGTTCTCTTGCAGTAAGGAGGGAAAAGAGGAAGATCAGCCCTAGAAGAGCCTCCCAGCACAGCTTTGATTTTAACTTTTGATTGTCATTGTTTTATGGGGCTTCTTTCTCCGCAGCTTTTGTTTTTTGTTTTTTGGTTTTTTTGAGTTGGAGTCTCACTCTGTCACCCAGACTGGAGTGCAGTGGTCGCTCCCGGCCATCGCAGCTTCGACCTGCTGGGCTCCGGCGATCCTTCCTCCTCAGCCTTCCAAGTAGCCGGAACTGCAGGCGCGCGCTACCACGCCCGGCTAATTTTTTTTTATTTATTGTAGAGATGAGGTCTCACCAAGTTGCCCAGGCGGGTCTCAAACCTGCAGGCTCAGGCAATCCACTCACCTCAGCCTCCCAAGGCGCGGGGTTACAGGCTGAGCCACCGAGCCAGGCTTCTTCGCAGCTTTTGAAGAAGCAGCAACTTACAAGGAAAGTGAGGGTGGATCACTGTCGTTTCCAAGTCCGGGGTGGCTTCCAGGGAAAGCGCAGTGGGACTATGTGACATGTTGGTTTTGTTGACGTTTATGGCTACAGAGTTGCAGTGGGACTATGTGACATGTTGGTTTTGTTGACGTTTATGGCTACAGAGTTGCATTCGCGTCCTGGCATTCACCATACGTATGGTCTTGGGGCAGAGAAATGCCAGCAATGAACAGTAGCCACTGCGGACACCAGGAGTGTTCGAAGTGGAAATGCCCCGGGGCAGCGCCTCTCCCTTGTTCTCCACGCCCCCTTCCCTTCTTCCTTCCTTCCTCTGACCTCAGCCAGCAAGAGGGAGCCATTCATTGACAACCCTCCAAACACAGAATTAGAAAAACAGTCCCGGCATACCCTCTAGCAACGCAACTCTGTAGCAACATTTGGGAGCAATCGGTCACTGCCATCCATGCCTACAGGTGTGTGAACACTGCAAGCGACCCAAGTCTCATGTGAAGCCAAGGGGGCCCTTAAACTGGGTTTGCTGCTTTCGTGAGTTAGTGAGCTCTCGGTGGGGCAGGCAGGCTTTCTTATTTTGGTGGCTGGTGGTTCAGGGTGCAGCCATGCCAGATGTGAAGAAAGGAAGCAGAGACAGGGCAGGCAGACCAGATCTCCCTTTCTTGAATCCTGGGGCCGATTGTCACGTCGTTTGTTGGGGGAATGGCTGCTCTGCTCCCGTGAAGTCCAAAGCCGTAGCCCACAGCCAGCATCTACACTGGCTGGCGGGAGCAAAGAGGCCTGTACAACGCCAGCGTCAACAGCAGTGCTGCCATTTATTGTGGTCACAGCAAACCGTGCATGAATCTGTGTCTGTGTCTGCATGTGGCTTTCTTTACCTTAGATTTGGGCACTTGGTTACCATCCTTGCATTTATTTTAATCAAGTAGTCAAGTCACCTCCCCAAACCCCACAGACACTTGAAACCATGCCTTAGAGAGTCGCATTGAAGCAAAGATCCTGAAGCCCGGGCATTTTTCCTAATAAAACAGAGGATGCAGATTGTCCAGCTGAGCTGGTTGAGTCTCGTTTCCAAAGGATTCGTCCACGTCACGGTCGACTGTCCCTCCCAGGAAGCGGCCACGGGAAGGTCTCCCCTCATGCACGCTCTTCCTACAACTCGACCGAGATGCCGCTTCAAGTCCGAGAGGGCTGTGACCGTGCTGGAAGTCACGCGACTTCGAGGCGAGGCTGTCACAGGACGTGTCGTTTCTACCTGGCTCTGAGACTTGCCCCTGGGACCCAACCTCCACGCGGTACAGAGGACAAGACCCCACAGAGAGAGGCCCCGTGTGGGTGTCTAGGGCCAGCCCAGTGCCAACCCCCCTGTCAGCCTGCACTGCATACCGGCCATGTGTGAGGGGCCCTCAGGTGACTCCAGCCCCAAGAGTCATCCCACCCCTGGAGCTGAGCTGTCCCCACCAAGCCCTGCCCCAACTGCCAATTTGAGAAAGGCAAAAAAAAAAAAAAAAGATACATAACTTAAGCGTCCAAGTTGTGGGCGTTTTCTTATACGACAGTAGGGAGTTTCAACCCTAAACTCCCCCTTTCCTCTAGGAGTTTGCTGTTGGTCTCATCAACATCAGGCATATAGCCGGGCGCGGTGGCTCATGCCTGTAATGCCAACACTTTGGGAGGCTGAGGTAGGGGGACTGCTTGAGCCCAGGAGTTTGAGACCAGCCTGGGCAACATAGTGAGACCCCATCTCTACGGAAAAATAACAAATTAATCAGGGGCGATGGTGGCACCTCTCGTCCCAGCGACTCGGAGACTGAGGCAGGAGGATCCCTGGAGTCCAGGAGTTCGAGGCTGTGGTGAGCTACGATTGCAGCACCACCCTCCAGCCTGAGGAACAAAGCTTGATCCTGCCTCAAACAAACAAACCAAAAACCCCAAACCATACATATAAACATCCCCATTTTGTAAAACTATCTAAATCGGGATCTTGAGCACCTAGGATTTGGCCACAGGAAAAAGCGAAAGTTCTCTGCCTAAGGGCGCTGGGAGCAAAGACAGAAGATGAAGGGCAGATGAGGCCTCCCTGATGGCTGCAGTGGTTTCTCCTGGGCGCCCATGACACACCCTCTACCCCAGTGGAGGTGAGGGATGGGGAAGGACCTCCTGACAGAGCGGGCTGTCTTCCAAAGATCGGAAGAAGAAAAGCCTGGGAAGGCAGAAGAACGCGCGGAGGCCCGGACTTCGCACGCTTCAGAACCTTGAGACTTCGGGAGGCCAGTCAGACTGGGTCTAAGGAACCACTCTCATCGAGTCCCGACGTCCCGTCGGCAGTGGGGTGCCATCACCTGGTGTCTCTTTAAATGTCTCCGATGCCAGGGAGAGCCCTCCGACTTTCCCTGAGGGGCGAGCTGCTCCAGGCTCTGTCCTTGGGTGGAGCCGAGTTCATTCTCTTGGCAGTGTCTGCCTTGGGGCTCCTCTGCAGGAGGTGTGCTTCTTTTTCTTTAAATGTATTGTGGAGACGTCTCACCACATTGCCTGGGCCGGTCTCGAACCCGTGGGCTCCCACAGTGCTGGGATGACAGGCTGAGCCACTGAGCCTGGCCAGGTGTGGTTCTAAAGCTGACATAGGGCAGCAGTTGCATGTGGGCAGATGTGGCCTTGGGAGCTGCTCAGGAAAGCACTCCAGGCGTTACCAGCCTGCGACTTGTCCAGCAGCGTCTCTTCACATCGGAGCGGATCACCATGTCTTTGATTGCAAAGCAGGGAAAACCGTCGGCTTGCATATCGGACAGAGGTGATTCAGAAACATGTCTCTTTCAGGCTAGAGTCCCACTCAGGCTGGGGAGGACCTTGTGTTCCAGGAGGTACAAAGGAACCAAGATGGGAGAATCCGTGTTTCATGACTCCGGCTTACTCTGGGCACGGCAGCGTGGCAATGTGATGTGCGTGGAAAAGTGGGATGGCTGGAGGAGTCACCCACTCTGCTCAGCTGCATTTTCTCCTCCAACTATGACCATTTTTGCAGATAGAGTTGAATTTGTGTCCATCCAACCCATGTTTAACGTGACCCCACTGTAGGCCCGTCATCTGAGGTGACATAGGGGCAGTCTCATCTCTGTTCCAGCAAGGCCACTGGAGGGCAGCGACCGGAACTCTTGAGCATGAAACACCAGCATCCCTGCACGTGACTCACGGGACATGGCCTTGAGTCCCCGTGCTCAAGGGTGTGGCCTTCGGCATAAATCCCGCAGCTGACCAGACCCTGTGTGCGCTCAGGCCAGCAGAGGATGGAGAGGGCGACGCATCCTCCTTCAGAATCCTGACTTCCGGCCTAAAACTGCGTTTGGGGTTTTAGCAACTAAATCCTGTTGCTGCATGATCATCTCCCAAATCCGAAGTGTTTTTGAAGTTATGGGATACTTAAACACGCAGAAAACCGAAGAGCAGACATCCATGAGCTCGCCACTAAGATGGGCACATGTCAACGGTTTGCCGTGTTTGCCATGATTCCTAAATCGTTCCTTGCGTGTGCTTTGATGTGACCAGTTCTCCCACACACTGCATTCCTGCATCCGTCTAACCACGCTGACCCTGTCAGGAGTGACCAACAAGCATTTGTTAAACCCCTACTGTGACCTCTTGGGGGGGTGGTTCTTGGTTTTGCTATTTAAATATATTATGCATCATCTCAGACCCCCATTCACAACGGTGACTAGTGACCCTAGATACAGAACATTTGTGACAAAAGCAGCCATCCGGGGCAAGTTGATGCTGGTGACTTTGGGACCCACCACTGATTGCAGTCCTCTGGACTGCCTGAGGCACCATTTTGTCTCTATGACATGTGCCTTTGTTTGACTCACATCGCTTAATTAATCCTCTGAGGCCCAGAGTCAGCTGTTCCAGCAACTGTTCGCCGTCATTCCCTGCTGAGTTAGGTGCCCGTGGGGTGACAGGCACTCCGTGACAGCATGAGCACACTCTGTACGTGGCTCCCGCGGAGGCTGGAGGCTGGTGGGGGGCCCTGGGGGTGGCCCACCCGGGATGTCCCCCTCCCCTCGGGCTCCGGCCTGGGCACGAGGTCATGCTGAGCCCGTGGGAAGTGCCCTCCCCCGCTGATCACATCCTGCAGCCATGCGTGGCAGGTGTCCTCACCCACCTTCCTTGAGGCCGTGACACCGGGCTGGTTTGGGCCAGATAGGCCGCCTGGATGGAGGCCGCTGACCCCCTGTCACCTCCAGTTCACCGCAGTTCATTCTAATACCCAAGTCCCACCCTGGAGAGAACGCGCAGCCCTGTGGCACACGTGCGCCGCGTGTAGCCGCGAGTTCCCTCACTGCGCCTGCGCACGAGAAGCCCCGCCCCCTCCACTGGGCCCTGCCCCGCCCTCTGCAAGATGCCAAGTGGCTCCTGGGCCTTTCAGGGTCGCGAGGGCTTTGCCTGTCCCGCCGGGGCGCCTGGCCCCCTCCCCGGGCGTGAGTTCCTGGATCAAGCCCACGTGTGCGCCGTTGGCTCCGGTGGTTTCTTCGGCCTCCGGGACTCAGGCCTTCCCCTTTGGGGTTTCTGGGGTCCGACACTGCAGGGCCTCCCTCTGTGCGTTTCTCCAGTGCAGCACCTGTGTCCTGTTGTCGTCGTCGACCACTCGTCTATCTTCCCATCACACGTGTAAGTCCTTTGAGAGCAAAAGTACCGAGCTATTTATATTCCTAACCCGTACCGAAGTCCTAGAAGTTAAAAAGTGACTGCTGGTGTTAGGCGCACAAAAATGCTTGTTAAATGCACACGGAAGAATAGCCATTCAGCCAGATCTTCCTCGCTGCCCTGGCGGGAGGACTTTCCACAGTACCTCTGACAGGTGGCACTTCTGGCCAGGGGGAATGTGCGGCCCCATGGGGCCTCCCATTCCTTATTTCCGTGGCTCTGGCTTTTGGAAGTCCTTTCTCCTAGAAAGCCCCACATCGGTTCTCTGTGCAAACACTCTAAGTTCTAGTTTAAGTCCGTCTCTTTTCTTTTCTTTTCTTTTCTTTTGAGTTGGAGTCTCACTCTGTCATCCAGACTGGAGTGCAGTGGCCACTCCCGGCCACCACAGCCTCGACTTGCTGGGCTCCAGCGATTCTTCTGCCTCAGCCTTCCAAGTAGCTGGAACTACAGGTGCACTCTACCACACCCAGCTAATTTTTTTGATTTATTGTGTAGAGATGAGGTCTCACCAAGTTGCCCAGGAGGGTCTTGAACCCGCGGGCTCAGGCAATCCACTCACCTCAGCCTCCCAAGGCGCGGGATTACAGGCTGAGCCACTGAGCCCAGCTCCGTCTCTTTTCTGAAGGTCAACGATCCTTTCCTGGTGCCACACTAGGTGCCATTGGTACTCACAGAGTCCTTCCCAGGCAGTCTGTTGTGTACATAGCTAGCAGAGCTGGAGAGGGATCTCAGTGTTCAGGACCGAGGCACCTTCTGAGGCATCCCTGCAAGGATTTCAACCCTGAATTCTTTCCAGAAGCTAATTGGGGCGGCGAAGCCCTCAGAGTACAGGTGTTCAGCTCACATTACTACAAAAACACACGTTGATTTCTCCAGCATCGCTGGCTCCTGGGTGGTCTCTGCCACCTTCAAATGGAAGCCAGGAGGACTCTTCTCGCATTGGGAATCGTTAGAAGAACCAGTGAGCACAGACCTGGCCGTATCTGGAATCCCTATTGACTATGTCCATAAGTGCTCTCCTGAGGGAAGCCCAGGTGACTAACACTGGCCTGCAGGATGGACAACCAGAGCACTATCGAAAAAACAGAGCCGGGAGGAGCAGGTCACCTCTGGGCTCAGCACGTGGCCTGCTCCAGGATCTTGATCATAACTATTACTTAGCAAGGTGGAAGCAATTGGCATTTTCCCCTGGAAATAAGAAAGCAAACCATTTCCTTAAAATTTAGCTTTTATTATTATTATTATTTTTGGTCTCGGCTTGCAGCTTTTCCCAAGTGGCAATCAGTCGTCACAGTGACAATAGCATGAGCGTTATTCCTTCTGTCCAGGATGTCGGTGCTTCTGCACGGCGCTGCTGGCCTCACCTACCACAACCCTCAAAGCGATCCTGAAAAATAAACATGATGGTCTCCATCTTACAGATGAGGCACGGCTGCAGGCTCCGGAAGATTCAGAAACATGCCCAAGGTCCAGAACTCCTAAGCCACAGGAATAAGCCACAGCCCACAGCTTTTACTGTGGGCCCTCATGCCCGTCATCTCAAAACCGGCTTCTCCGTGGAACCTGCCATTTGGAGTGGAGCACCGCTGTCACCTCCTGGTCCTGCGTCCTCTAGTCACCTCTGCTACCTGCAGGTGATGGGGCTGCATCCACTCAGAACAGAGTTATCACATCCTTTTCTGACCAGCCAGTGTGCCTAATTTTATTGAACATTTAAAAAAATAGGTATTTTATTTATTTTTTTTAGAGACAGGGTCTAGCTCTGCGGCCCAAGCTGGAGTGCAGTGATACAATCATGGTTCACTGCAACCTCAAACTCCTGGGCTCATGAGGTCCTCCCACCTCAGCCTCCCAAATAGCTGGGACTATGGGTGTTACCAAACCCAGCTATTTAATTTAATTTAATTTAATTTTTTTTAGAGTTGGGTGTCTCAATATGTTGCCCAGGCTGGTCTCTAACTCCTGGCCTCAAGTGATCCTCTCGCCTCTGCCTCCCAAGTGCTAGGATGACAGCCCTGAACCACTGCACCCGGCCACATTACCTTTTAGAATATCCAAAATACTTGTACATAGTTGCTTGGATATCTGCTAGCTTCTCATTGACCTTGACTTTGGGTTGGCATGAGAGCAGGGGCAGGGAGGTGATCTTTACTTCAAAGCCCCCACGGAAGTATCTAGTAAGAAGCCTGATATAGCTCCAAAATCTGAGTCTTCTGAAAAGGCAGGGGTAGCTTTGGTTGGTATTCATCATGAGTATTCTATATGCATTATCTCAGCTTTGTTTTTTTTTTTTTTTTTCCACTCGTCATGACGCTCCATGCTCCATGGCAAATTCTTCAGCCCGGGGCTTAGCAGAATGTGGCCACTGCTTGTTTTCTTAGAGTTTTAACGGGACACAACCACCTTACTTGTTTATGTGTTGTTTGTGGCTGTTTTTGCACCACACAGGCAGAGAGAAGTGGCTGCCGCTGAGACCGCGGGACCCACAGATCCTAATATTTGCTTTCTGACCCTTGGCAAATAAAGCAAATAAAGCACATACCCATAGATATATTTTAAAACATCAACTTGGTATATTTTCAAGCATTTCCTATGCTAGGAAATGGATGGAGTTCAATTTTTTCCTCCTATCACATTTAAAATCAACTCAGACATATTTCTGCCCAGCCATGGATGTGTGTTTAGACCCGGGTGTGGAGGAATCTGAACCTGCATGGCTAGACTAGAAGGTCTTTAAAGGCGTTTCTAGCTCTGCATTGCAAGGACTTCAAACTCAGCATCATGGACGGCATCTGGGGTGGGACCCGGAGAGCAGGTGTGGGTCTGCAGCAGGAGCACCAGGGGTCTGTGAAAGATGGGCGTTTCTGTGTCAGCCGTTCTTGCCACATGTATGCTCAGGTTTCTACGTCCAGCACGCTGGTGACACCTCGAAGAGCCTCCAAAGACCATCCAGGCTGAATGCGTGGAAGTGGGCCATGTCTGATTATATTGACAGCAGCAGATATTTGAGAGAAATCTAACTACATAATTGTACCATTTTGCCTGTCGGTATTTGTAAAATATTATTCATGTCTTGCACGGAAACTCCCTCCGGTCACGGAAGCTCGTCCTTCTGTGACTGTTTGATGAATGCATTTGTGCAGAGGGGGGAAGTGTGGTTGCCACCCCAAGACCTGCCACCCGCCCTTGGACCCTCTCCCCTGCCTCGGGACCGGTCGTCATGTTTTGGTTATTTTTGAAGGTATTTCCGAGTAATTAAGATGCATGTCTGAAAAATGATGTCTAATGTCGGAGGCCCGAAACCTGGGGGCCTCACGCCGGCTGGATGCCTTATTCTGCATCCCTAGAAACTTTGGCTGCATTTTTAATTAGAAAGCTCATCTTTTGAAATTACAGCGTTTTAAGCCTCCATATTCTCCACAGAGCGTCACTTGGCTCGCTGGTCAGTCACCTGGTCTTTTAACATGGGCCAAACTTTCTCTGAATACTAGAAGGATTTCAAAAGTACACATTTAAAGACATCCGATCCCCAAAGCATTGCCTAAAACCGTCGTCTCCAAATAAAACACATACCCATAAATATATTTTGAAACATCAACTTGGTATATTTTCAAGCATTTCCTATGCTAGGAAATGGATGGAGTTCAATTTTTTCCTCCTATCACATTTAAAATCAAATCAGACATATGTGAGTCAAATAATGAACCTATAAAAATTCCTGCAGGGCTGTCAGTGATTTGCATGGGGAGAAAATGTCTTATGATTTGAAAATGGGAAAAAGGTTTTATTTCAGAAGGTAAAACGACATCGCGCCAGATGAAAACAGAGGAGTTTCACGAGTGGACCCCGGGACATTGGTTGTGGGCGCGCCCCACCCCAAGATCAGAGCTGTCTGTCTGATTCACCGTGTGGCACTATCGTGACCTCGTTGACGGGATGTTTGTAGTTGTCTCAAGTCTGCCAGTCTCTAAATGTTTTGTCTTCTGAGTCAGCAAAGAGAAGAACTTTCATCACCCATTTCTTTTATCTCCTCTCTTTTCTTTATCTGCAAGGGGATAACAAAATATTTTATGTTAGGCATTTTGTAAGCATTGAGTGGCTTTACTGTTCTAATCAGTTCATCAGCAAGTCTACTGAGAATGAGGGGGGGAAAAAGAATAAACTTTAACTTATCTTTCAGGCAAAAAAAAAAAATCTGGGGAGAACATCTCTAAGTTCTAGAATTGCTTGAAAGAGAACTTTTGTCATGGTCCCAGATGACTCTGTGACAGTCTATTTCACATTATAGCAATTTATCAATAGAGTAGCTGCCCAATCACTCATGTTCCCCTTAACAATTCACAGTTTGGTTCTGACAAGTGGTAAAGTCAACGGAAGTTGTGTTTCGGTGACACCGAACATATTGCTTGCTTTGGGGAAAGGCAGTTTCTTGGGTTTTTAAAAATTTAGGTTTCTGGCATATCCCCAATCTCTATGATTTTATCTTATTTTTATTATTTATTTATTTATTTGCATTGGGGTCTCTCGCTCTGTCGCCCAGGCTGGAGGGCAGTGGCATGGCCACGGCTCACCACAGCCTCAGCCTCCTAGGCTCAGGTGATCCTCCCACTCAGCCTCTCAAGTAGCTGGAACTACAGGTCCACACCACCACGGCTGGCTACTTTATTTGTTTGTTTATTTATTTATTTATTTTTGTACAGACGAGGGTTCACCATGTTCTTCAACTCCTGGACTCAGGTGATCTTCCCACCTCAGCCCCACAAGGTGCTGGGGTGACAGGTATGAGCCACTGTGCCCAGCAATCTTAATGATTTTAAGAACGAGTTTTGTGTTTGTATATTTTCATCCCAGTCGCTTACTTTTTCTACTTCCCTTAACTTACCGAGTTTCTTTCTTAACAGGGAGAGAAAGGAGTTGAATTATGAGACATTCCCTGGGGTATTTGAAACGTGGGTGGTGGCGGTCTTATATGTCTGTGACCGTGGGTTTGTGCACTGAGAGAACAAGAGGGGGATGACACCCAATAGCTTTAAGCTTTAAGTTTAGAGTTTTTTCAAGCAGTTGTGCTAAGAACAGCAAAGCAACATGTTCTCAGTGGATCAGTCATGTTGAAAATTTGATAATTTTGGCTATCTGGTTTTGTTTGGTTTTGAGTTGGGATCTCAATGTGCTGCCCATGCTGGAGTGCTTTGGCACGGTCACAACTCTCTGCAACCTTGACCTCCTGGCCTCAAATGATCCTCCTGCCTTAGTCTCCTGGGTAGCTGGGACTACAGTTGTGTCCCACCATGCCAGCTAATTTTTTAAAATATTTTTTGTAGAGCCACTGTCTGGATATGTTGCCAGGCAGGTCTCGAACTCTTGGGCTTAGGCAATCCCCTCCCCTCTGCCTCCCAAAGTGCTGGGATTACCCACGCCTGGCCCCAGTTTGTCTTTTAATGATTGGTAGTCAGTGACTTACTGCTTGACGGCTTTTCTTCACACGGTCTGTATTGCTTATGAAATCACATTCCCTCTCCCAAGAGAGACTGACTTGTCTGGATGGCCAAAAACAGTCTCACTGGAAGCAGGTAGCTGAAGTTTCTGCCACAGTTCCCAGCACTGTAGCTTTAAAATAGATGAATTGCTGCGTTCCACATAAAGAAATTGGTTTTTTTAGAGACAGGGTCTCATTCTGTGGCCCAGGCTGGAGTGCGGAGGCACCACCATGGATCAGCACAGCTTTGAACTCCTGGGCTCAAACGATCCTCCAGTCTCAGCCTCCAGTAACTGGGACTACAGGCACACGCCCAACTAATTTTGACATTTGCTGTAGAGACGGAGTCTCCCTATGTTGCCCAGGCTGGTCTTGAACTCCTGGACTCAAGCAATCCTCCAGCCTCAGCCTCCCGAGTAGCTGGGACTCCAGGTGTGCACCATGCCTGATTTTTTTGTTGTTGTTGATGTTTTGTTTTTTTGTTTAAAAGAAAAACAATATTTTAAAGCGCCTATTTGGAGATTGTGAAGGACCATTTTAGTCGATGAACATCTCAATATGATAGCGTTAAAAACAAGATTTCATTTTAACCACTAAAATGGCTTTGTCAGGGTTTATAGTAGAGGTATAAGCTTGGGTCCAGAGTGGTGGCCCCAGCTGGTAATCCTAGCACTTTGGGAGGCCAAGGCAAATGGATTGCTTGAGCCCATAGGTTCCAGACCAGCCCGGGCAACTTGAGACCTTGTCTCTACGATAAATCAAGAAAAATTAGCTGGGCATGGTAACATGCACCTGTAGTTCCAGCTGCTTGGAAGGCTAAGGCGGAAGGATCACTGGAGCCCCAACGGGTCGACACTGGGGTAGCCATGAGCATGCCACTGCCCTCCAGCCTGGGTGATGGAGTAAGACTCTGACTCAAAAAAGTACAGGCTTGGAGGTAAAAGAGTAAGAGAGGAAAACTTGGCTGTGTATAAAAGGAAGGAGGAGAGAAGAGGCATGTGTGTAGAAAAATGAGTATAAAATCTTCAGGCTCAAGAAACAGAAGCAACCTGCCCGAAGAAATAAAACGGGGGGCCCTCGAGCTTGGTGGGCTCACGTACGGCGGCATGCATCCTGGCATGAGGTGAAGAGGGCTGGGTGGATGGGCGCATCAGAGATGGGAGAGCCACCCTCTCGAAAGAGTTGACCTTCCCACAGCACTCAGCAGCACACGGTGGGCAATGGATGCCAGTGTCTCGGGCTGACGATGCCTGCCCGCATGCCTCGGCAACTGAAACGGGGGTACAGATACCAAGAGGCAGGGCATGGGGTCTGATGCTCGACATGTGTGTCAGGGGTGACAGCCAGGGACTGAGGGCAAGAGGGTGCTAAGGTTGCTTGTCTGAATAATGAGCAGGACCAGGGATCCCTGCCCGGGGATCAATCTACATTTTTCTCTGTTGTCAGGACACCAGCATCCACTATAGAAAACACTGAAGCCGGACTCAGTGGCTCAGCCTGTAATCTCGCGCCTTTGGGAGGCTGAGGTAAATGAATTGCCTGAGCCCGCGGGTTTGAGACCCACCTGGGCAACTTGGTGAGACCTCATCTCTACAATAAATCAAAAATTATCTGGATGTGGTAGCGCACGTCTGTAGTTCCAGCTACTTGGAAGGCTGAGGCGGAAGGATCGCCGGAGCCCAGC
>NW_007257615.1:452683-467036 GCF_000164805.1 Carlito syrichta | reverse complement strand
GGCTGATTTTTTGATTTATTGTAGAGATGAGGTCTTGCTGCCCAGGCGAGTTTCAAACCTGCGGGCTCAGGCAATCCACTCACCTCAGCCTCCCAAAGGCGCGGGATTACAGGCTGAGCCACCTAGCCCGGGCTAACTTTCTTTTTTAAAAATAGACTGCTAGAGGCCAGGATCGGTGGCTCAGTCTGTAATCAGCACTTTGGGCAGCCGAGGTGAATGAATTGCCTGAGCCCCTGGGTTCGAGACCAGCCAGGGCAACTTGGCGAGATCGTGTCGCTACAATAAATAAAAAATTAGCTGGGTGTGGCAGCGCGTGCCTGTAGTTCCAGCTACTTGGAAGACTCAGGCAGAAGGACTACCGGAACCCAGCAGGTTGATGCTGGGGTGGCGGTGAGCAGCCACTGCACTCCAGTCTGGGCAACAGAGTGAGACTCCAACTCAAAAAAAAAAAAAAAAGAAAACACTGAAATACTACTCCACTGAGTTTCCCTTGTTGACCTGTGCCAGATGCCCAGGGTTTTTGTTTTTGTTTTTGTTTTTGAGTCAGAGTCTTACTCTGTCACCCAGGCTAGAGTACAGTGGCACACTCACAGCCACCCCAGCGTCAACCTGCTGGGCTCTGGTGATCCTTCTGCCTCAGCCTTCCAAGTAGCTGAAATTACAGGCATGTACCACCACGCCCGGCTAATTTTGTGATTTATTATAGAGATGAGGTCTAGCCAAGTTGTCCAGGCTGATCTTGAATCCGTGGGCTCAGGCAATCCTCTCACCTTGGCCTCCCAAAGTGCTGGTATTATAGGCCTGAGCCACTGCACCCAGCTATAATGACTTTTTTTTTTGAGTTGGACTCTCACTCTGTCCCCCAGGCTAGAATGCAGTGGCACACTTATGGCCACCACATCCTCGAGCTGCTGGGTTCAGGTGATCCTGCCTCACCCTTCCAGGTAGCTGAAACTACAGGAAAGTACCACCATGCCCAGCTAAGTTTAAAATTTATTTTAGAGATGAGATCTTGCCAGATTGCCCAGGCTGGTCTCAAACCCCTAGGTTCAGCAATCCTCTCACCTCTGCCTCCCAAAGTGTTGGGATTATAAATGTGAGCCACCGCGCCCAGCCCCAGGGTTTTAAATTGAGCTGTGTCCTTTAAATGGGAAACTGTTTGCTTTCTGAGTCCTGGGATCGGTGCAGAGTCCAGATTTCTCACCATCCCATCTTCCCAACGCAGAGCCTAAACTCCCACCCTCAGCAGTCCTTCCTGGTAATGAGCCTTCTTCTTGCCCTTCATTTTTCTTTTGCTGCCTCCTGTGTTCGCTGGACTGAATTCCATGCCTTTCTTCTTTGAGAAAAGAGTTGCGGCAGGCATAGGGGATCAGGAAAAGGTTTTTTCACCTCCACGATTTTGGTAGCAATATAGACATCTGGCAGCAAGAAGTATAAAATACTTTAACCCTTTTTTTCTTTTTTCTTTTTTTTTAGTTAGAGTCTCACTCTGTTGCCCAGGCTGGAGAGCAGTGGCACACTCATGGCCACCTCAGCGTCGCCCTGCTGGGCTCCGGCAATCCTTCCACCTCAGCCTTCCAAGTAGCTGGAACTATAGGCACTCGCCATCACACCCGGCCAATTTTTTTGATTTATGTAGAGACGAGGTCTCGCCATGTTGCCCAGGCTGTTCTCAGACCCGCAGGCTCAGGCAATCCACTCGCCTTGGCCTCCCAGAGTGCCGGGATGATAGGCTAAGCCGCAGAGCACGGCCTTTTTTTTTTAAGGGTGTCATTGTTCTTACAGGCATCAGGCTCTTTCTTTCAAGACCCCCATTGGTGATCAAACCAGATAGTTAAAAGGACATTCCTGTAAATAAAACATTTCGGCATTCACAGCTGTCCGGGTAAGATCTCTTTCGAGACTCGGACCATCTGCTGCCATCTTGCAGTTTTTAATGTTATTCTGCCAAGTCCATGCTCTGTCAATTCAGGAAGAAGGTTTGAAAAATCCAAACATACGCAGATCAGTGAGTCCAAATGATACAAGTCCTGAAGTCTGGAGGGGATTAGCCAAGACAGCCTTGCAAGAAAGTCCCCAGACAGGGCAGCTTCACAAGAATATCTTTTTTTTTTTTTTTAAATGTGGGTTACAGTTCAGGATTAGGTATACAAGTGGACATTGTACAGATAAAGTGTGGGCCTCCCTTTGGTCCCCACTTCGCCTGGTTTGAGATCAGGTGCCTTACTGATGTTTTATCCCTCCCTTCCCCCACATAAGAATATCTGATGAAACTGCCCTCTTCAGGAAGTGCACACGTAGTGAAATACGTCAGCATTCCCATAGGCTCTCCTGGCATAAAGTGTTACCTGGGACAAGTTACTATTTACAAGGCTGCATATGTGAACTTACCCTGAAAGGGTAATAAAAACAACAACAGCAACACACACAGAAACACACACACACAGAGATTTGCAGGACAAGCATTTTTCTCAAGAGTCGGGCGAATGCCCGTCCTGTAACTAATTATCTACTAAGAGTGGCTTCAGAGTCTGACAAGGAGAAGCCACCTGGGAGATGCAGGGCTCCAGGGAGGCAGTCCAGGGCTCCGTCAAAGGACCCTGACTCTTGTCCTGTTTGCCATCGGCCATGGGCAAAAGCTGCTCTGGAGTGTGACTTCCCTGACCAGAAAGGCCAGCTCCAGGCTGCCCTCCTGAGGCCTGGTAACTTCCACCCTGGCCTCTTGGAAGCCACAGGCCCGCCATGTAACAAGATGAGCTACCCTCAGGCTACATGTGGTATGGAAGCCCAGGCTAGCCCTGTGGAGGGAGGAGAAAGAAGGGGGTAGGGGAGAAAGAGAGGAAGAAGAGACAGAGGGAAGGAGACCCGGAGAGAAGGGAGGGGAAGAGAGGCGAAAGAGGAGGTGGCAACAGAGAGGAAGGGGGAGAGAGGGAAGAGGGGGTGGGGGAAGGAGGAGAAAGACAAGGGGGGAAGAAAAGAGAGGAGGTAGCCGGGTGTGGTAGCGCGTGCCTGTCATTCCAGCTACTCGGAAGGCTGAGGCGGAAGGATCGCCGGAGCCCAGCAGGTCGAGGCTGCAGTGGCCGGGAGCGGCAACTTGGTGAGACCTCATCGCTACAATAAATCAAAAAATCAGCCAGGCGTGGTAGCGCATGCCATAATTCCGGCTACTCGGAAGGCTGAGGCGGAGGGATCGCCGGAGCCAGCAGGTCGAGGCTGTGGTGGCCGGGAGCAGCCACTGCATTCCAGTCTGGGCGACAGAGTGACTCCAACTCAACAACAACAACAACAACAACAAAAACAGGCATCTTATGGGCAGATGAGGTAGGGTCCTGCCCGCCCAAGTTTCACTTCACATTTTCTTTCACGGGACTAAGCCGCCAACGACTCTTTTAGGAACCCAGGAATTGTCAGTAGCCGACCCTTTCAAGTTGATGTGTCAACACCAACAACTGGAAAGAAACAGCCATCCTACGAAGTGGTTACAGGCAAGGCTGCTACCAAAACATGCTCCTCTGGTCAGGGACTCACCACAGCTCATGCTGGCAGTGCCTGGGGCAATGCCTCCAAGGGACATTCAGGCCCTCTCGCTCCTGAGGTTGTTTTAACATAGTTTTCCTGCTTTATCTTGCATGTTTTCTGGAAGGCCATCCTCAGCACTTTTATCCTAGGCTCTCTCTCTCTGTGTGGTTGGCAGTCGTGGAAGGGACATGTAAGGGGAGGCAGGGCTTGGTGGACCGCACGAGAGGCCATTTCGTGCTTTCTAGATGTCACACTTGACAAATACGTGTGCAAGTCACTAACATGTGGGTTGAGGTTACACGTATCTTCCATTCAAAAACAGATGCTTGTCTGCTTCTGCATGGACTTTCCTGGCACCTCTAAGTATGCTGACCCGGCTAGGAAGGTGGAATGGGGGGGGCTGTATGGAAAACACTCCCACAGGCTCCCTTCTCGGGGCTTTGGTCCTGCCTGGAATGCATGGCGAGACTCACACAGCTTGCCCCTTCTTATCCCAAAGGCCACGTGATGTGCTGGCTGGTGAGAGCTAAAGTGAAGGTTCTAGAGCAGCTTGTACTCCCTTGGGCGCTGCCTGTTCCTGCTTTCTGTCAACTTACCTCAGAAGGCTACCAGGCTGGTGTGGTGGCAGCTGTCTTGCGACCATGGGGCATAGACTCTTACGATAAGTAGTGAAATGGGTAGACAGAAGGAACCCTGTCTCGAATGAAGTTTTCTTCCAGGAGCTGCTACTGGCTTCCTGCTGTTTCCTCCAGCCTCCTGGTTAGAGAAGCAGCCAGCCTTCTCTATCCACCCCCACCCCCATCTCCCTCCCTCTCTCTCTCTGTCTCTTTTCTTTCTTTTTTTGAGTCACAGTCTCATTCTATTCCCAGGCTGGAGGGCAGCAGCAAGATCACAGCTCACCACAGCTTCAGCCTTCCTGCCTCAGCCTCCCAAGGAACTGAGAGGCCAAATGCCATCACACCCAACTCATTTTTAAAATTTTTGTGGAGGTGAGTTCTCACCATGTTGCCCAACCTGGTCTCAAACTCCTGGGCTCAAGTGATCCTCCCACCTCAGCCTCCCAAAGTGGTGGGATCACAGGCATGAGCCACCACACCCAGCCTCAACATATCATTTTTCTACAACAGCATGTGTTATTTATATTATTCAACACAGTAATGTGCGTGTGTGTGGGTGTGGGTGTACATGTGACTACGTGAGGATGGTTGTAAAAAGGCATGTCAGGTCAGAAGCTAAGAGAGGAGCTGCTTTGCCCCCGGGTCTGCTCACCCCCAGAGGAGACAGCCAGAGCCTGAGCTGCTGGCCACGCCTTCCCGATGCCACCACCTTCTGTGCTCCAAACGCTGCATCAGTCATCTGTGCCATGACCCCAAGTCCCTGTGCAACGACCCTCTCTGGTGGCCCAGCCTTTGGGTGGGCCGAACAGATGTGGGTTTTCTAGCTAAAATCCTGGGACAGAGACGCCTAGAACGGTCTCCTCAGACGTGGCCTTCTGGTGGAAGGCAGCATTGGACGATGAGCCGGAAAGGATGAGAGGCTTCCCCTGTGGCATGGAGCCAAGCTGGGCTCATCTGAGCCTCACCGCCCACTTTCCGCCTGGGCCGGGCCTGGCTTCTGTGCAGCTGACTCAGAGAGGGCCCTCACACAGATCACCCTCACTCGAAGCGACCCGTTTCAGGCCATACTGTCTGCACCCCCTCCCCCTCCGGCCAGAGTTTCCCGGGTCACCGTCCCACCGGGCTTGTGGGGCCCGGATTCTCCCAGCCTGTGGTACCTCCTCCTCCCCGTCCTCACCCTGCTGACATTTGAGGGGGTCCAGTTAGCATGCCTGCTCTCTCCCATTGAAATGCTGCCCCGAGTGAGAAACAAGGCCAAGAACCAGGCAGAGCGGAACACAAAATAGATCCCCACTGATAGGGCTGACTCTGGCCAGGTCCCTCTCCCGGGGAGTCGGCTTCCAGAAGCAGGCCAGCCACCCAGTTCGGAGGCGGCGATTGCTGCCAGGACTCCTCCCCAGGAGGGCTCTGCCCCTGGAAACCCTTACTGTGGAATGGAAATCGACCCACTGTCTTCATATAAAAGGGAGATTCCACGAGGCAGATGCAGGGGAGGGGCCCATCAGTGCCGCCCAGTCTCTCTCCCCAAGCCCATCCGTCAGACCAAGCTGGGCTTCATCCTTGGGGCCGGCTTTGCTCACACCTACCTACCACACTCCAAGGCCACTCCACTTCTCCTCACCCCGAGGCATGAGCAGTGACATCCCTGCATGTCCTGTGCCCTGGTGGGGTGACGCTGCAGCCCCCTTCCTGCTCATGCAGGGCACAGGCCTTGCCTCGGCCAGTTGTACCCACTGATCTCACTGATAGTGCTTGGGTCTGGGTCTGAAGATCTCGCTCAAGGGAGATGCTCTCTGGACTGGGAACGTGTGAAATGCACAAGGGGTCACCTCGTCAATTCTTGCTTCTAGAATGATGGAGAAACAAATGGTCTTTCTTTATGGTTTTGGAAATAGAAAGGCTACTTTCAGCCGGGCTCGGTGGCTCAGTCTGTCATCCTAGCACTTTGGGAGGTCGAGGCGAGGGTTTGCCTGAGCCCACGGGTTTGAGACCAACCCAGGCAACTTGGCGAGACCTTGTCTCTACAATAAGTCAAAAATTAGCCAGGCATGGTAGCGCATGCTTGTAGTTTCAGCTACTTGGAAGGCTGAGGCGGAAGGATCGCCTGAGCCCAGCAGGTCGATGCTGGGGTTGCCGTGAGTGTGCCACGGCACTCCAGCCTGGGCAATGGAGTGAGACTTCAACTTAAAAAAAAAAAAGAAAGGCTGTTTTCAGCTCTGGGGAAAGGGCACGGACTTTGGCTTGAAAAATGCCCGAGTTCCCAACCTTGTCCTGCACTTACAGGTGAGCCTGACCTGACCAGCATTGAGGTTTGGCTTGAGGGACCCAGTGGGTTCCTTGGATCAAAGCATTCAAGAGTGAGCCAGCAGGCTGGGCACAGTGGCTCACACCTGTAATCCCAGCACTTTGGGAGGCTGAGATGAAAGGATGGCTTGAGCCCCGGAGTTCGAAACCAGCCTGGGCAACTTAGCAAGACCTCATCTCTGCAGGAAAATAATAATAATAAAAATTAGCCAGGCACGGTGCCATGTGCCTGTAGTCTCAGCTACGCAGAAGGCTGAGGCAGAAGGACTGCCTGAGCCCAGGAGGTTCGGATTGCAGTGAGCTTGAACATGTCAATGCACTCTAGCCTAGGCAACAGAGTGAGACCCTGACAAAAAAAAACAAGAAGGAATGAGACGAGAGAGTCAAGTGAAAGCAAGTTTCTTGGAGGACCAGAGGGGCAAAAGGAAGGTTCTGTGGCAGAGTGGCCCCACCCGTCACTGGAGCCCTATTTTTGTGGCTGTTCTAAATGACATGCTAAGCAAGGGATGGGATGTCCATGGGTTTTCCAGGAAAGCCTTGGGAAGTTCTTGGAATCAATGTTTTCTCCCTGTTTTGGGCCATGGAGGGTAGCTTCCAGGAATTGCCATGGTCACTGTAAACTGTCATGGTACTGGTGGGAATGGTTTTGAGTTACTGCATTGCAACATGAATGCACAATGAACCTTAAGGTCGGGCAGTGGACAGTTCTGTTGCCATCTCGGTTGAACCAGTTCTAGCCGGTTTCTGGTCGCATCTTGTTGTTTGGCAGGCCCTGGTGACCTTGGTCTTGGGCTTGGGAAGCAGGTCCCGGCGAACTCATATCTCGCTGTGGCCTTCTTGCACTGAGGCCTTGCACACTTGGTTCAACGTGAGATTGGGTTTCTTCATCTGTGAGAACGGCGTGTCAGTCATCCCACGGTTGCCCTGCAGAGCACGTCCTCGACGTATTCCTGGGACAGTGTGCAACCCACAGGAGACAGTCACGAGACGTCGGTTTCCGTCTTCCATATCTCGCCTAACAAAACGGAAGGAAAGCTTCCTTCTCCTTGAGGTTTCATGCTGCCATCTTCTAGTCTTTGGGTCAGGCTAGCTTCTGACTCCGTCTGTCTTCTCCTATCTTTAAAATCATACATCTTAGTTTTGTTTTTTTTTAAAGCCATTCCCCGTTTCACATTTCCAGATTGTCTACTGAAGCCAACCAGGATCGAAAGTCAGAAGCCATCTCGTAGTCCACGGTCTGCAGGGCCACCACAGAAGACGAGGAAGACCTTCCAGGACAGGGAATGACCCTCCAATCCCCAGGCTGACCCCAAAGTGGAAATGCATCGAAAACCCCTGACCTGCGAGACACCACAGTTTAGCCTGGCCTGCCTGAAACGTGCTCAGAGCACTCACGTTGGCCTGCAGTTGGGCAGAATCAGCTAACAGAAAGCCATTTTATGATAAAGTGCTGAATAACTCGTGTTATTTGGTAAATGCTGTCCTGAAAATGAAAAAGAGTGGGTGTTAGGGAACGTTTACCAAAGAATGAACGAATGACCTAAGACCAAAAAAATGGATTCAAAGGGCTGCTTATATAAAAGCATCATGGAAAACACAGGGCCGATACTGTGATTGTCTTCTGTTAAAACAGTTTTACTTAAAAATGGGCCGGGCGCAGTGGCTTATGCCTGTAATCCCAGCATTTTGGGAAGCCGAGGCAGGCAGATTGCTTGAACCCAGGAGTTCAAGACCATCCTGGGCAACATAATGAGACCTCTTCTCTACACACACACACAAATCAAATAATCAGCCAGACATGGTGGCATGCGCCTGTAGTCCCAGCTCCACAGGAGGCTGAGGCGGAAGGATCGCCTGAGCCCAGGCGATTGTGATTGTCATGATCTTTCCACTGCCCTCCAGTCTGCGCAACAGAGTGAGACCTGACTCTACATAAAGAAATGAATCAGTCACTTCCTCTGGTATAACAGAGAGAAAGGAACTCCCTTTATATAACAGCCTTGCGTGTCTTGATGTTTTTCTTTATCACCAGACTCCAAAGACATCTAATCACTTCTATTAGCCCCGAATGTCCTAATCACAAGTGCATCTGGTCCTTAAAATAGTGTTTTCCCCTGGGTTTGCATCATAGCCTCAGAGCATCTTAATTTTATTCTAAAAGAGTGACTTCCCTTTCAGAAGTTCGCATCTCCCAAGACGTTAGCTTGCAGAATCTTTTTGTAATGTAAATTCTCAACCCTCCCCATTTCTCTGTTGTCAAGTTTGGGTTTTGGTATCCTGTATGTGGCACTCAGAAAGCAGGGCACACCTGAATTAGCTTTTGAGATAAAAGGAACACAAAAAAAGTTGATTGTGAGCAAAACATCTGATATAGTTTTACTATTAAAGTTCAAATTTTCTGAATGGGATCAAGATGGCATGGTTTGAAATGTGGCTGAAATGTCTGCGAGTCTGCAGGCGAGTGTGGTGGAGGTCTTCTACCGTATTTCCTGGTGTGTTTCTCCTCTGGCGTTTCCTTGCCAACACGCCAGCTGGGGAAGGTGTGGGGAGAGATCCCCTCTCTCTTCCCTGGAATTGCTATGGTCTCCCCCTTCCATCTGTCCCAAGGTCATGGCCGGCTTCCTAGGAGTCATTTCTTAGGTAGATTTTGCTTCAACTTTGCCAGATGAGAACAAGGACTGGATGTAAATAGCAGTGAGGTCCCGCTGGCTGCTGGGGAGGGACTGAACTCAAAAACATCTCCTCGGGCCCAGCAGAGCCTCTCACGTCTCATTCCAGCCATGCTGCGTCCTTCCCTCCACAAAACTAACCTTCAAGGGACCTGCTTGGGCCAGGCACTGCCGGGGGAGGGGACGCCACCCCACCCAGGTGAGCTCACATCTGAGAGATGTCTTGATTCACCATCATCTCAGGTGAGCGCCAATTCCAGTGTCCAAGTGGGAGACCCACCCCCATAGATGTGCTGCTCATGGCTGTCCATTCGTCCTATATTTTGCCCGGTTTAACCTTCCTAGACATTCTTTCCTCGGAGCCATCCAGGATAAGGCTCATCTCTCCTCTGCAAGACATCCCAGGTTGTAGAACACAGGCACCTCCTCCCTCCTGCAAGGCGCCGATGTCACGGTGAAGATCCTTAGTCCTCTGTGCTTGGTAGGTCTTGTCACAAGTGATCCAAACCCCAGCTAGCAGAGGTTTAAATGGGGCGGGAGCAAGTCTCTCCGTGGAAGTTTCAGGCAGGACGTCCGTCTCTGTGGTTCTCTGTGGCACTCTGCTCTGGCCAGCGGGCCCTCTCCAGCCATGGCTCCATTCCGGGATCTAAGTGGGAGCGCCCGGTTCTCAGCGGTCGGGTGGGGGGCGAGGGGAGAAGAAGGACACGAGGGTACGCGCCACTTGTCCCCTGGGAAGCGGATCCAGAAGGGACCACCGTGCTTCCAGGTCATGGATTCAAACGAGGCTGCAGGCCTGCGGCCTTGTGGAGAGACGGAGAACTGCCATGTCTTCCTGGGCGGACACCCTCCTACAGCTCAGAGGGGCCGCTGCTTTAGAAGGGGCTGTGGATGGTGGCATCGGCCCCACTCTCTCCTCGTGCTCTCTGGCGTCATGAAGTGCTGTGACCAAAGCTGAGTAGGGCTGTCGAGACAGAGACTTGGCAGGACTGTGTCCTGAGACAGAAGGATAAGGCCTGACTGCGACTGCAAGCTGGCTGAGACCGGCTAAGACCAGGATGGCCTCAAAAGTGACCTCTGCTCGCCCTTTCACTCATTATACACTAATTATAATGCATGAGCGTGCTAGAAGACACGCCCACCAGCACCATGACAGTTTACAACGACCATGGCAACTCCCAGTAGAGACCCTCTGTGGTTTAAAAAAGAGAGGAGCCCTCGATTCTGGGAACTGCCCACCCCTTTTCTGGAAAAATCGATGAACATGCCACCCCTCGCTTAGCATGTCATCAAGAGACGACTATAAAATGAAAGAGACGACTATAAAAGTGAAACCCTCGCGAGGCACGGCCGCCATCCCTCCTATGGGCCAGCCCAGGCCGCTCTGCCTGTGGACAGTCTGTTCTCTCTCATCTCAGAGAGTTGCTTTTACTTTCCATCTGAAACCCCAGCCATGCACAGGGGTTGCCCTGCCTATAGACCAGCCATCCTTCCGCTTCTCCATCTCTTCAACAATGTGACCTTGCGCCTCAAACTGACGGCTCACGCGTGGACTTTTTCCTGCATGAAACCAAGGACCATCTCGGCCTCTCGAGTGAAGTTTGCATCGCGATCACAGCCTTTCTTTTTGATAACTAAAGATATCACACTGCAAGCCTCGGGGTTTTATTCTGCCAGACACAGATACTGGAAAGGACTTCTACGTCTCCAAATCGAATTAAACCTACCTGTGAGCCTTCTCCCACCACGCTGATGGAAAGTGCAAGATCCCTTATCCAGTCTTGTCTCCTCGGGGCCACACGGAAGCAGAACTGAGGTCAAGAAGGTCCGTGGGTTCCTGAAGGTGGAAGCATGTGCCCCTCAGTTTCAGGTCATCGTAATTGTCCAAGTGCTTTGTGGTCCTGGCAAAGGCAGGAGGCTCTGCTCATTTCATGCCAGCCTTGGGCTTCTGGGTCTTTGCCAAAGCTGCATGAGAGTCTGGGTGCCCATGCCTGGCCCTCCTCTGTGCACTGTCTGGCCATTTCTCCCTGAGACCCTGCTGCCTCCCCAGGGTGTGCAAAGTCCCCTCTGCTTCTGCCTCTGTCTTGCCAATCTCCCCTTCTCAGGGCCAGTCCTGCCTGCCTTTACCTCCCATCATGTTCTCTGATTTCTGCAAATCTGGGTCAGCCAAACAGTCCCTGGAGGGGCTTAAAGAAAACAATGTTTACCTTTTTGAGGGGGACTGTGGTCCGAGGAAATCCTAGCATCGGTGCTCGTTGCTTTAGTTACTGTTTCCCAGGTGTGGTTCCTTTCCTAGTGCGGTCTCAGGTCACTCGGGTCATTTCATAACCACATTATTATTTATTATTATTGCTTGGCTGGCCTGTGCTAGGGACTGAGTTCCTCTGCTAGTAGCTGATACCCAACTAGAGGAGTCACCGGTTAAGGGTTTATTCTCTCATCGGAGAGAGGGGCTGGTGCAGAAACGCCATGATGTCACCAGGGACTCAATGCTTCTTCATCTTTCTGCTCTGCCACCATTACTCATTTTCAACATAAGGCACATCATATTTGTGAGGGCTCCAGCTGTTACACCTCTGTTCCAGGCATGTAGAAAGGGAAAAACAAGGGCAAAAGAGATACCTGCCCTGGATCAGTAAATGCTATTTATTTATTTATTTATTTATTTGAGTTGGAGTCTCACTCTGTCACCCAGGCGGGAGTGCAGGAGCATACTCATGGCCACCGCAGCCTCGACCTGCTGGCTCTGGCGATCCTTCCGCCTCAGCCTTCCAGGTAGCTGGAACTACAGGCGTGCACCACCACACTCGGCTAATTTTTTTATTTATTGTAGAGATGAGGTTTTGCCATGTGGCCTAGGTTGGTCTCAAACCTGTGGGCTCAGGCAGTACTCTCACCTCTGTCTCCCAAAGTGTAAATACCCTTTAAGTAGTCATCCTAGAGTGTATCTGCCAAGAAATCCATGTATATCTCATGAGTCAAACCTTTCTTCACGGGAGGCTGGAAAATACAGTCCTAGCCCATTGCTGCTACAAACAAAATCCAGATTTTATTATTAAGGAAGAAGGAGGTTGGACTCAGTGGCTCAGCCTGCCATCCCAGCACTTTGGGAGGCTGAGGGGAGTTGCCTGAGCCCACGGGTTTGAGACCTGCCCGGGCAACTTGGCGAGACCTCGTCTCTACAATTAATCAAAATTGAGCCAGGCTTGGTAGCATGCATCTGTAGTTCCAGCTACTTGCAAGGCTGAGGCGGAAGGATCGCCAGAACCCAGCAGGTCGACGCTGGGGTGGCCGTGTGCGTGCCATGGCACTCCAACTCGGGCAACAGAGTGAGACTCCAACTCAAAAAACTAAAAAGGGAAGAGGGAACTCAGAATGAGTGACAGCCCAGTCTGCCAGCTGCGTATTATTGCAAACCCGTGTGTCTGTTCTCCACTTCCTAATCATAGCCCAGTGGAGGTCTCCAGACTCCATCTGATTAGAACTGAGTTCTCTGTTCTTCCTATTGTGAACAATGCTGTGATAAACATACGTGTGCAGGTATCTTTTTTATAGAGGACTGGATTTAAAAAATGTGATACATATATACAATGAAATATTGCGCAGCCATAAAGAAGAACAAAATCATGAACTTCACAGCAACGTAGATGGAATTAGAGCTTATAATACTGAGTGATCTCTCACAGAAACAAAGAGCTGAGTATCACATGTTCTCACTCATAAGTGGACTGTGAACAACTACCGTATAACTGTAGGAAAAGGATTGAAAGTGGTGGGAAACTGCATTGAGGGGGTGGGGGGTGGGAAGTTGGCATTGACAGTAGTCGATATCCACCTGGGGAGGGTGGGGCACACCTCATCCATAAGGGCACCTGCACAATGAGCATTTGTATACCTAACCCTGAATTGTACCCCACAATTACAAAATAAAAATTAAAAGAGGGAGAAAAAAAGAACTGAGTCCTCCTTCCCGCCTGTGAAGATCTTTTCACGTCCGTTCAGGATGCTTTGGAGCTAACCATCTGTCTGCATGATTTAGGTGAGTGCGCTGCCGAGACACTCTTTCTGACGCCACACCAGCTGGTGACCTGCGGAAGAGCTGGTCATAATCCCATCCTTCAGTTCTCCTCGGATACCTTTAGCTTCAGAGAGTTCCATGTCTTGTTCCATCACACTGAGATCTGTTTGAACAATTTTTGTCTTTTTTTCTTTTTGCAGGAACTCCGATTGCTCTGTGGAGTTTTTATTAAAAAAGAAGAAGAAAGAAAGACAAAAGCATTTCCCGTTAATCTTCCCTGTCTTTCATTTTATCATGACTGTGTGATAAAAGTGCCACCTGTATCCACTTCAAAACTTCTATGTTCATTTTCTCTTTCTCCGGAAAATCTTTCAGCTGAAGTAAGAAACCATTCCATGATGCATACATATATCAAAACATTGCGGCCGGGCTCGGTGGCTCAGCCTGTAATCCCACGCTTTGGGAGGCCGAAGTGAGTGAATTGCCTGAGCCCGCAGGTTCGAGATCCGCCTGGGCAACTTGGCGAGACCTCATCTCTACGATAAATAAAAAAAATTAGCCGGGCGTGGTAGCACGCGCCTGTAGTTCCAGCTACTTGGAAGGCTGAGGTGGAAGGTCGCTGGAGCCCAACAGGTGGAGGCTGCAGTGGCTGGGAACATGCCACTGCACTCCAGTCTGGGCAACAGAGTGAAACTCCGACTCAAAAAAACAACAACAACAACAAAAACAAAACAAACAAAAAATATCGCGCTGTACACCCTAAAGGTACACAGTGTCTATTTGTTAATTTTTAAATATGTGAATTATGAGCATGTGTATAAAGATAAAACTGTTATAGAACGTTGACCCCAAAACAGATCTAGACATAAGGCCTAATGCATCATGCCAATTCTTTGTGTTGGCAAACTGGCACAAAATATAAAACTGATTAGTTTTCTTTGATGAATATTTTTATCTTAGTTCATCACAATTTTTGAAAAAGAAAAAAAAGAAAACCAGTCTGTTCAGTACTTTTTTCCTTGCCAAATCCCTCCTGTCAGCCAATTGCCCCTCCAATGCATCGCCCATGTTTGAGTAATTTCTTACAAGACCAGACAAAAGAGACTCTAAAAGATAACATAAGAAGGCTTTCTGTAGTATCACCTTTGCTTTGCCAATGATCAAGTCCCCTGCCCTTTTGGGGGGACGTTGGAGTCATCTTTCTGAACTTTTTTTTTTTTTTTTTTTTG
>NW_007257615.1:447250-452585 GCF_000164805.1 Carlito syrichta | reverse complement strand
TCGCCAAGTTGCCCAGGCGGGTCTCGAACCCGCAGGCTCAGGCAGTCCACTCACCTCAGCCTCCCAAGGTGCGGGATTATAGCCTGAGCCACCGAGCCCGGCTTGAAATTTTAGTTGGATTTGTAATCCTCTTGGTGGAAAGATTTGTTCTCGATTTTTTTTTTTTAATTGAGAATTGAGTAATTGTACCATTGACTTTGTTTCCGCTTTCAGGTTTTGCTTTGTTTTTAATCTGGGCGTCATGACATTGCAACAGTCACAACATAGAATTATTCTGAACCTTAAAATGAGCATCGACTAGCAGGAGACATCGATGACCACCAAGAATTCCATCCCCCCTCTCCGGAGTCCTTACTCACAAACTATTTTCTCAGCTCCCTTTCTCTCTCGGTGGAAATTGATGAGCCTTTGCAACACTGGAGTCTATGCTCTCTCTGTTGAGGATGAAGGGGCCCAGTCTTTAGCCCGAGGGGAAGGGAAATTTTTGGCATTCCTTCCTGATGAACCAGATACACACACACACACACACACACACACACACACACACACACACACACACACACTTCTTGGTATACTTCTTGGTGGCTCTTTGGTGGGATGTTCTGTTACAGACTGAGACTCCCGTCATGAGCTCTGTCTGCCACTTATTCTTCGCTTGCATGTGGGCCCACAGGAAGCTTCTGGGACTCTCCATGTCCTCCTCTGTCCAGTGGGGATACCAATATGATTATCTCCTGTGCAGAATGTTGGGAGTTGATGGGAACACATGGGAAGTGTCGGCTGATGGAGAGCCTGGTCAGGGACGGAGGAATGAGATGAACTCATCTCCTTTCCTTCTTGTCCACATTCCGTGGCCCATGCTCACACCTGAATGCTGTCCTTTAACGTGCTGCTTTGTCACTATGTGGCATCACCAAGGCTGAGCAAGCCTGATGTTTCTGTGTACAGCAGTGCATGCACGCAATGGCGGGGGCAGGAGAGACACTTCTTGAGTGAGTGTCATGTGCCTACTGTTGTCCCAGTGTTTGCATTTCTGTTTCTCCCAGCATCTCGGAGGGAAAAATACCGCCCTGATTTTGAGGAACATGAGGCTCGGATATGCTAAGTGACAAGGCTGGTAGGTGCCAAGAGTTGATCCTTTGTACGTAGGAGGTGTGTGCCCTGTGCTGGTGGAATTCTAAGATGGCTCCCGATATGCCACCCAGGACATCCCCGTCCCCAGAGTGTGGGTGGGACTTGTGGTTACAATGAGGTGGCCACTTCATGCTCACATTATAGCAGAGGTCAGGAAGAGCCTCCTGCGGGCTTTGAAGGCACTAGCTGCCTGGAGAGGGCCGGGTGGCTTGGGTCTGACCCCTGCCAACAGCTAGCAAGACACCGGGACCTCAGTCCTACAACCACAAGTGATGGAAATCTGCCAAAACTCTGAATGAGCTTGGAAGAGGACCGGGAGCTCCTGATGAGAACCACAGTATGGCCATTGTCTTGATTTCAACCTTCTGAAACCTGAGCAGAACCGATACATGTCACCTGGGACGTCTGACCTACAGAAACTATGACATCCTAAAAGGGTGTTGTTGTGAGCTGCTAAATGTTGGGAATTTGTCACACTGCAATAGAAAACTAGTGAGACAGGGAACCCACAGAAAAATGGAATTGTCTTTTGGAGGATGGGCCCCTTGTAGTACAGGCTTCCCCTGCTAGGTGAGTGTTGTAGGTACCAGCTAGCATTGTTGTGAGAGGCTGCATTTGGCATCAGTGAATTTTTTGGAGATTCTTCCAACGTGCTTGCCTGTTTCATGAAGGGTGAGTTTGGAGCACACCTGCCCACACCACGCTGAGTATTCAGTAGTTTTTGACCTCAAGTGACACAGCCCCCATGCCCCATCCTCCCTATTCACCCAGTCTCACTCTGAGTGACTTTTTTGTTGTTGTTTTCCCAGATGAAAAAAGTCCTGAAAGGCAAACGTTTAGCCATTGTGAAGAGGTGAGATAAAACATGGCAGAAGCACTCAAAGGAATCAAAATGGACGAGTGCAAAAATTGTTTGAGCAGTGGAAAAAGCATCTCGATAGGTGTATTGCATCAGATGGAGAGAACTTTGAAGGTGACTGAAGTTTAAACACGTAAGAATACATACATGGTTTTTTATAAATAAATTCTGGGTGTTTTGGGTCCCCCCTCATTCATGCCCTTTCTTCTGGGCTCTGCTGGACCCATGCTCAGGCGATAGCAAAGTCCGCTTCCACACACGGCCCAGCAGGGATCCAGAGAGCCATAGGAGCCCGTGACACACGTCCCTTCTGCCTGGAAGTATCCATGAAAGAGTGGCCATGGATGTCCTCGTGGAATACTAAGTGCTGGACAAAGGTGGTGCTCAGAATGTTACACAGCTGGTCCCATGCCGGGGCTGGTTCAGGAAGCCTCTGGCTCCCTGGGAATACTTCTAGGGCAGATGGAAAAGATATTTCCAGGCTCAAATCTCGATGTGTGAAAGTCCAGGGCAGGGTCAGGCGGTGGGGGGAGGCCAGGCCACCCACAGTCCTCCTTCTCCTCTGTGCGTCTCACAGCTTCGCCTTCACATCTATTTTCTTTCTTTTTTTTTGAGTTGGAGTCTCACTCTGTCACCCAGACTGGAGTGCGGTGGCTGCTCTCGGCCACCGCAGCCTCGACCTGCTGGGCTCCGGCGATCCTTCCGCCTCAGCCTTCCTAGTAGCCAGAATTACAGGCACGCGCTACCACGCCCAGCTGATTTTTTGATTTATTGTAGAGATGAGGTCTCGCCAAGTTTCCCAGTCAGGTCTCGAACCCGCGGGCTCAGGCAATCCACTCACCTCAGCCTCCCAAAGGCGTGGGATTACAGGCTGAGCCACCGAGCCCGGCTTCACGTCTATTTTCTTTAAAAATCTCTCATGCCTTCAACAACCATCATGTCAGCGTATTCCTTCTAAACTTTGTGCAAAAGAGTGCAAAGTGCTCACCACACTTCTGAGAAACAACGGGACCCTTAGCACTTCCCTGAGTCTGCGAGAGAAAAGCAAAGGGGCTGTTTCTTTGCAGTGCCACTCACATTTATTCAGTTTGACTGTGTGGATGCAAATTTTGACCTCGGAGCTCTAGAGCTCTACCTTTTTCCTGCAGGTATTTTGCTTTCTTCCCCTGCAGGTATTTCGGTATTGTTTCCTGGGCTCAAACTTCCCAGAGTGTCTCTGCTGCCTTGGCGGCCTAATGGTGCAGGGCATATTTGAAAATCATTCTTTTCATCATCTATTCAATGCAGCCTGGAGCCGTTTAAAGTCTTGGGCGAGGCATTTTTGCAAAAGCACTTATGGTGTGGGCTGCCAAGGAATGCACAGCTGTGTTGCATTCTCCTCGGACCTCAGACTTGCACTTGGAAGTGCAGGAAGGGTGGGCACCTACGAGGAGGGACACGTGTGGCTGCCCAGGACTCGCAGGCGCTGGAGAGTGGGATGCGCTTTGCGTGCACGCGCTGGCTCCTTGGGTCCTGGGAAGCATTTGTGCCCGCCAGGCAGCCCTCTTGTGCTGGCGCGAGATGCCCTTCCTTGGGACAGCACCTGCTGTCTTGCTGGATCGTCGCATCTTTGGAGAGTGGACCCCGAGCAGTGGTCGAGAGTGGTCGACAGTGGTCCCTGTTGAACGGCACGCTTGTGGGTGTGGGGAGCGTGACTTTGCGTTTGCCAATTTCCTGGGTGCGAACACTCCCGCCGTAGCCAATTTCAATCTACCGAAGTTCAGTCACTGGATGCAGAGCTGGGAGGGAACATCAGAGACTTCACCGAGCTGATAGGGAAGACATCCACAATCTCAAGAGCAGGGAGAGTGGTGAAGTGACTGAAATAATTGGGATCTTTGGGTACGCGTTACCTTTCTTTTAAATATAATACATCTCGTGATAAGTTTATGTCACTTAAATGTAGCGATGACCATGGTTCACAACCATAGCTGAGTTGGTACCCCTGAACTTCAACCAAGAGGACCGACGGTGTCACTGGGTGACAAAACTGCTGTCGTTCTGCTTTAGTTTGGTGGAGGCACCAACGGCCAAGGCCAAGGTCACAGGTCCTGAGTACCCTGCACTGAATCATGGAGCGCCAGGCCACAGACATGGGACTCATCTCCAAAGTCCTAGGCCAAGGTCACAGGTCCCAAGTACCCCACACTGAGCCATGGAGTGCCTGGATACAAGCATGGGATTCGCAAGTGGGTGGCCCATATGGGCCAATATTCTCTTCTTCCATGTGAGCCAAGGACAGCATTTCTACAGAAAAAAACACGTGTCAGATTGTACGTCAACACAAGTGACAGGGACTTCAAGGGGACCTCTTGGAGAACGTGTAAGTAGCCCCGGAGTGTGGGAACTTAAGGGTTGGAACTGACAACCTGTAAGAACAGTAAGCGTCAAGTCAACAGCTGTGACTATGCACTGGATCTGGTCACAGCTTCAGGGGAGCTGCAGTAGGAATCCCTTCCCCTCAGTGACCGTGGGAGAGGTGTTTCCTAGGCACAGTTGTGTGCCTTTTAAAAGGGGGCCAGCACGGACTGCCTCTGCGGGGACTCTACTCACGAGGCCAAGTGACTACCTGGCAGGACCACGTGACCCTAACCACGGAGCAGGTGCCCAAAAGCCCTCCAAAGGGGTGACGCCAATCAGACAACTGACTGTGCCATGCCAGTGGCAGCCAGAGACCCCTGGCTAAGGGTCACTAAGAAGCTGGTAGGAGCCTCACTGGAGAGAAAGGACCGGAATGAGCGTCTGCCTTCCCCTAGGCTGCCCACGCCATGATGCAGCCTTCGCGCCCCCTCCCCTGCCCCTGGATCCAGCCCTCCGAGGGCCAGAAACAGCAGCTGGAGGGAAGCAGAGTGGACAGGAGACTTGAGGAAGGGGGATGAGAGCGTGCCATGCCCATTAAAGTGGACGCAAAAAGCGTTAAATTGGCTATACTTTTGCAGTTTTCATGATTACCATGGACTGAAATTTCCTCACCTGTTTGTTAGATGGATTCGTTTTATTTATTTATTTTATTTATTTATTTATTTTTTTTGAGTTGAGTCTCACTCTGTCACCCAGACTGGAGTGCAGTGGCCGCTCCCAGTCACCGTAGCCTCAATCTGCTGGGCTCCAGCGATCCTTCCGCCTCAGCTTTCCAAATAGCCGGAATTACAGGCATGTGCTACCACGCCCGGCTACGAAAATGGGCCAGGCTAGGTGCCTCAGCATGTAATTCCAGCACTTTGGGAGGCCGAGGCAAGTGGATTGCCTGAGCCCGTGGGTTCGAGACCCACCCGGGCAACTTGGCGAGACCTCATCTCTACA
>NW_007257615.1:429426-447230 GCF_000164805.1 Carlito syrichta | reverse complement strand
AAAAAAAGTCAAAGTGGTGATTTTCAAGACTGACTGCACAGTAGTCACTGGGGAGCAGTGAACATCCTTATGGCTAAGCCTCACCCAGACCTGTTATGACAGGATGCCCAAGATGGATCAGGTATCAATGTTCTGTGTGGTAGAACTGAGGGTAGAACTCCTGGTCTCATAGGAACTTAGGTGGTCTTGGATGGGACTACCATGGGAGGGGAGTTTCTGCTCTGTTGTAATTAAAACACGAGGGGTTTGGTCAGGGTTGTGTTGCTCAGTGCACAGAGAATCAGTCACTGAGACAATGAGTAATGCCCGGAAGGAAGGATTTTTATTGGGTGATATCAGCCAAGGAGCATGGGAGATTTAGTCTCAAATTCATCTTCCCATCCTGGTAAAGTCATGAGTTTATATGATGGGGGAGGAATGTAAAAAGACAAAAAATAGGGGAGGGGTAACGAAGAGGATTTGGTAAACAGGAGGGGTCTCCCCTGCCCTCCAGCCTGGGTGACAGAGCGAGACTCTGACTCAAAAAAAAAAAAAAAATGAAGCAGCTATTAGTTTGTATCCAAAAGCAATGGAAAAAGCTAGGCAAACTGCCCAGTATTCCATCTAGGGAAGGGGAGGGGAGAACTCCAGAAAGCCAACATGAAGCGTGGGCAACACAGGTAGAAGTCTGATTTCTCCTTAAAACCTTCTGATGCAAAGTCAGCCAATGACGACTGGATTTTTGGAAGATTTTTCTCAGTGTGTTAAGTCCTTCAAAACCCTAGCGAACTGCTGCTTCAGAGAATGATGGCCGAGTGTGGTGGCTCATACCTGTAATCCCAGCACTTTGGGAGGCCAAGGCAAGAGGATAGATTGCTTGAGCCCAGGAGCTGGAGACCAGTATGGGCAACATATCTCCACAAAACAATAATAAAACAATAGGCAAGCTGGGTGTGGTGGTGCATGCCTGCAGTTCCAGCTACTCAGGAGGCTAGGGTGGAAGGATTGCCTGAGCCTAGGAGGTCGAGGCTGAAGTCAGTTGTGATCATGCCACTGCTCTCAAGCTTGGGGAATGGAATGAGACCCTGAGATAGAGAAAGAAAGAGAAAGGGCGGAGGGGAGGGAGAGAGAGAGAGACAGGGACGGACCGAGAGTAGAGAGAGAGGAAGAGAGAGAGAGAGAGAGAGAGAGAGAGAATGGTAAAGTGTGGGCCTTTTGCGAGAAAGCTATGATGAAAACTTAGAGTAACTTTTGGAATTAAATATGGAAACAAAGGGTCGTGATTGGGTGCCAAACTCGTCCTCCTCAATTCCAGTCAGTAAATCTTAGCCCTAAAAAGGCAGCAGGAAGCAATAAGCGGACTTATACAAGTTAGAATAAATACTGTTTCCCATGAGCTATCTGTCACTAACATGGTAAAGAGGTGAAAAGGAAAAATAAAAATACACAATTATTGCCAATTACAGAACACTGAACAGCTGGTTTCTTCTTAGAAGTTGCTTTCATTTGGAACGGTACAAAGCACACAGCCATAGAGTTCTGGTTAAGTGGCATTTCAGGTTTGACCTACCCAGTGTCATGAACCGTAGAAGTAACTATAGAGTAAAGGGGTTATTTTGGGGACAGGCTAGGAGCAAGTTTAAAATTCCCTTAAGGCAGGTGCAGTGGCTCATGCTTGTCATCCCACCACTTTGGGAGGCGAAGGTGGGAGGACAGCTTGAGCCCATGAGTTTGAGACCAGCCTGGGCAACATAGCAAGACCTCGTCTCTACAAAAAATTCAAAAATTAGCTGGGTGTGGTGGTGCGCACCTGTTATCCAGCTCCTTTCGAGACTGAGGCAGAAAGATCACCCGAGCCCAAGAAGTCGAGGCTGCGGTGATCTATGATCACGCCACTGCACTCCATCCTGGGCAACAGAGTGAGATTCTTGACTCAAAAACAAAACAAAATAACAAGAAAAAGCCCTCCCAGCTTCCGTGAAACAGCCTGGGTCTATTCCAACCCACCATCAGAAGTTACACTTGCAGTAACCACTCACCCCTGAGAGGTCGAGAGGCAAGGGGTCCACACACGCTTTTCCCAGGAGGGGCAGCTTAGCAGGCCACAGTCTCTACTCAGTTTGTGTTGTCTACATGAGGAAGCACGCTGGCTCTGACAATCACGCAGCAACAAGCAAAAAGAGGAGAGAGCCGTGACCTGCCGCTGTGAGTACCTTCCAATCTGAACAGACGGCTCTCCCTTACCCAATAGAACGTCCCACTTGTTTTTTTGTGTTTTTTGAGTTGGAGTCTCACACTGTCACCCAGACTGGAGTGCAGTGGCATGCTCCCGGCCACCACAGCCTCGACCTGCTGGGCTCCGGCGATCCTTCCACCTCAGCCTTCCAAGTAATTGGAACTACAGGTGCACGCTACCACGCCCGGCTAATTTTTGATTTATGGTAGAGATGAGGTCTCGCCAAGTTGCCCAGGTGGGTCTCGAACCCGCGGGCTCAGGCAATCCACTCACCTCAGCCTCCCAAAGCGCGAGATTACAGGCTGAGCCACTGAGACCAGCTGAACGTCCCACTTATGATCGAGCCATCCTGGGCACCTCTCTGGCTCTTGCCAGCTCCCCAGCTCTCTGGGATCCAGTTCCTCCTCTCTGTTGGCCACACGTGGCCTCAGAGGCATCATCCTGGGACTGGATCTCAGCCTTGGCCTAGAATGGAGTAAGGAGACGCCCTCATCTTCCCCGGAGAAGGGAGTGCCTCTCAGCCCAGCCCCATGGATTCCGAGAGCCCAGGAGGTCCTGACTGTCAGCACACAGGCCCAGATGTCCCATCCATGAGCCGGTCACCTCCCCACCCCGCACAAGTCCGGACCCAGCCGTGGCATAGCTGCCTTGCCCTGAGTGAATCTTCCGAGCTCTGTGCTATTACAACAAAGCCCTGGGATACTGGCTTGTAGTTCTCTTTCTCTGTTGGATCTTTACCCCATTGGGGTGTCAGTGTGATGTCAGCTTCATAAAGTGATTTAGGGAGAATGCTATCTTTCTCGGTCCCCTGGAATACTTTCAATAGGATTAATATCAACTCCTCCTTGTATGTTTTGTAGAATTCCATTGGAAAGTCATCTAGTCCAGGACTTTTTTTTGTAGGTAGCTTTCTTATGACGGAGTCAATTTCCTGGGCTGTGTTGGTCTACTTAGGGTCTCGATTTCTTCTTGTTTCAACCTTGGGAGGTTGTGTGATGCTAGAAAGTCCTCCATTGTATTTGGGTTTTGGGGTTTGTTTCCATACAGGTGTACATAGTAGTTTCTGATAATCTTTTATATTTCTTCAGGGTCAGTTGTGACCTGATCTTTTGTGTTTATGCTTGTATTTATTTGGATTTTCCCTCTCTTTTTTGTGGTCAATCTGGCTAGCGGTCCATCAATCTTGTTTCTCCTTTCAAAGAACCAGGTTTTTTTTCTGTGATATTTTTGTCTTTTAAGTCCCATATTTGGGCTTTTACTTTGATGATCAGGATTCTTCTGCTGAAGTTAGGGCTTTGGTGGTCTTGCCTCTCCAGCTCCCTCAGGTGTCTTGTTATCACTGATGGACACAGATGCAAAAATTAACATCCCTGATGAACATAGACGCAAAAATTCTCAATAAGATTCTAGAAAATCAGATCCAAAAATCATCCACCAAGACCAAGTAGGCTTCATCCCTGGAATGCAGGGCTGGTTCAACATCTGCAAGACCATAAATGTAATTAAGTACATCAACAGATGTAAAAACAAGAACCACATGATTATATCATGGACGCAGAAAAACTTTTGACAAAATCCAGCATCCCTTCTTGATAAAATCCCTTGAACACTTAGGCATAGAGGGAACATACCTCAAAATAGTAAGAGCCAACTACGATAAACCCACAGCTAACATATTGCTAAATGGACAGAAAATGGAAGCATTTTTCCCTGAAAACAGAACAAGACAAAGCTGCCTATTCTCACCCCTCCTATTCAACATAATGTTGGAAGTCCTAGCTAGAGCAATCAGACAAGAGAAAGAAATCAGGGGTATCCAAATAGGAAAAAAGGAAGTTAAGTGATCTCTCTTTGTGGATGATATGATCCTTTACCTGGAAAACCCAAGGGCATCTGTCAAAAACCTCCTTGCACTGATAAAGTACTTTGGTAAAATCTCAGGGTACAAAATTAACATGCAAAAGCCAATCACATGCTTATACACCAACAACAAACAGGCAGAGAACCAAATAAAAAGCATAATCCCATTCACAATAGCCACCAAAAAATGAAATACCTTGACATCACCCTAACCAGAGAAGTGAAAGAACTTTACAAGGAAAACTACAAAACACTGCTCAAAGAAATCCAAGAAGACACACACAAATGGAAAAATATTCCATGCTCATGGATTGGAATAATCAACTTTGTTAAGATGTACATCCTACCAAAGGCAATCTGCAGATTCAATGCAATACCCATTAAATTACCAACATCATTCTTCTCAGATCTGGAAATGATAATACAGAAATTCATATGAAACAAAAATCATCACAAATAGCCAAAACAACCTCAGCAAAAGAAACAAAGTAGAAGGTATCACACTCTCACACTTTAAACTTTATTATAAGGGTAGAATAATCAAAACAACCTGGTATTAGTACAAGAACAAGCATACAGACCAATGAAACAGGATAGAGATTCCAGAAACAAAACCTCAATTTCTTAACCAACTCATCTTTGACAAAGCCTCCACCAACAACCACTGAGGAAAGAAGAACCTATTCAGTAAATGGTGCTAGGAAAGCTGGCTGACCACATGCAGAAGATTAAAACAAGACCGCCACCTATCCCCATACACAAAAATTGACTCTAAATGGATCAAAGATCTAAACGTCAAATCTCAAGCTATATAATTAGAAAACGCAGGTGACACCCCTTTCAGAAATTTAAATAGGCAACCAATTCCTAATCAAAATCCCAAAAGTCCATGCCATTAGAGATAAGATTGACAAATGGGACGGGACCTCATTAAACTGAAAAGCTTCTGCAAAGCAAAAGAAACCATCAAGAATGTGGGGAGACAGTCCACAGAATGGAAAAAAAATATTTGCCAACTGTATATCTGACAAAGGTCTAACATCCAGGACCTACAAGGAACTCAGACATGCCGAAAGGGGAAAAAAAAAAGCCCTGTTAAAAAGTGGGCAAATATATATATAGATACTTCTCAAAAGAAGACATATGAGAAGACAATATGAAAAACTCCTCAGCCTCACTCATCATCAGAGAAATGCAAATCAAAACCACAGTGAGATACCACCTAACTCCAGTCAGAATGACCATCACCAATAACTCAAAAACAACAGATGCTGGAGAGGGAGAGGGGAAAAGGAAACACTTCTACACTATTGGCGGGAGTGTAAACTAGTACAACCTCTGTGGAAAACAGTGTGTCAGTTTCTAAAAGATCTAAAAATCGGCCTTCCATATGACCCAGCAATTCCTCTTTTGGGAATATACATAGAGAAACTCAAATTGTCCTACAAAAAAGATACCTGCATGTGCATGTTTATTGCAGCATTATTCACCATAGCAAAAACGTGGAACCAACTGTGCCCATGGAAAGTAGACTGGATAAAAAAAAAATGTGGTACATATGCATGATGGAATATTACTCAGCCATAAAGAAGGACAAAATTATGGACTTTGCAGCAACTTGAATGGATTTAGAGTCTATAACACTCAATGATCTATCATAGAAACAGAGAACTGAGTACCACGTGTTCTCACTCATAAGCAGACCCTGAACCTTTACTATAATGCTATAAGAAAGGAATTGGTGGCTAGATATGGTGGCTCAAGCCTGTCATCCCAGCACTTTGGAAGGCCGAGGAGAGAGGATTGCCTGAGCCCACGGGTTTGGAACAGCCTGGGCAACTTGGCAAGGTCTCGTCTCTACTAAATCTCTAATAAATCAAAAAATCAGCCGGGTGTGGTAGCGCGCACCTGTAGTTCCAGCTGACCACGTGCAGAAGATTAAAACAAGACTGCCACCTGGAAGCCTGAGTTGAAAGGATAGCTGGAGCCCAGTAGGCAACGCTGGGGTGACCGTGAGCATGCCACTGCACTCCAGCCTGGGTGACACAGAGGGAGACTCCGACTCAAAAAAAAAAAAAAGAAAGAAAGAGAAAATGACAGGGATTGGCAGTAGCAGGATACTGCCAGGGGAGGTGGGGGGACACATAACATCAACTAGGGGATCTGATCTCAAATTGGACGAAGTGGGGGCCAAATGCGTAGACCACTTAAGCACCTACTCCTGAACTGTACCCTACATCTTTAAAATAAAATAAAACAAAAACAGAAAAGAACAAAGCCTTGCATCGGCCTCTGCTTTCTGAGCCTCCCGCAGAAGAGCAGCACCCCATCAGGCCTCTGGGAGACCCTTTCTGCTCTCACGTTCATGTTCATGGCTGTTCGTTCACCGCTCTCATTTTTCTGTCCTGATTTCCTTGTTGTTTCGTTTTTGTTTGTGTTTTTTGAGTTGGAGTCTCGCTCTGTCACCCAGACTAGAGTGCAGTGGCCGCTCCAGGCCACCGCAGCCTTGACCTGCTGGGCTCCAGCGATCCTTCCACTCAGCCTTCCGAGTAGCTGGAACTACAGACACGCTCTACCATGCCCGGCTAGTTTTTGATTTATTGTGGAGATGAGGTCTCGCCAAGTTGCCCAGGCGGGTCTCAAACCACGGGCTCAGGCAATTCACTCACTTCAGCCTCCCAAAGAGCGGGATTACAGGTTGAGCCACCGAGCCCGGCTCTGATTTCCTTTTGCCCGTCTAGCTTGGGAAGAGCCAACCGACTCCGCCAGCCTCTGGTTACTTTCCCAGCATGCCTCTCCGACTCCCACACTGCGGCACTCTCCGGTCATGGTCACCGACACACCATCCCGGTGCCCGGCCAGCGGGCCTGGTAGGGGACCATCTGGGGCTGACCCAGGCAGCCCCAGACCCTGTGCGGGGATTCAAACGGCCAACCAAGAGCTCCAATCTCCACTCCAGCGCCTGCCTCCTCAGCCATTTCCGGCTGGTTATCAGTGGTTGACGTCCTAGGAGGCGGCCTCTGAGGAGGCCTGAGAGCCCAAGAGGTGTCCTCTGAAGCCGTCTGGGATTTCCACTAAAGAGGCCAAGAGAAGAGCAGGGCGGGGCAGAGGAGCCATCAGACTGCAGTGCAGCCTCTGCTGATGCTGCCACGACTCCATGAGGGCCTCGGGCTGGGGTGGCCTCCCCTGTGGTCCTGTGTTTTCCGCCCCAGCCCTGGTCAGCCATGAAACTCAGGCATCCCAGGAGAGGGACCTGACCTCAGGTGGGCAGCTGTCTCAGCCAACGCGATCCCTAAGGACAGCCGAGAGCCTCCACTAAGGGCCTCCACAGAGGGCCTCCACTGGTCACACTCAGCAGCTGGGCGAGTGCAGCCCCCCTTCCAGAGCGGGCTTCTGGGTGGTGCACACCGTGGCCGCCACACCCACGTCAAGGCTCTCCCAACCAGACATTCCTGGTCAGTGAGTCACGCCCTGCCAAGGTGAATATTAATAGTAAACATTTGCAGATCGTACCAAAATAACACTGCACGTCTGGCCTTCGCTTCCCAGGTAACTCCCATTAGCGTCACTTCCCAAGTCTCCATATCCCTTGTGGTGGCCTCTCGTCACGCCGGCATTCCTCAAACCCACTGCTCCGGGACAGGCCTCTGCCTCCGTGAGCACCGAGACCTGAGCAATGGCCGCTGCCCTGTCCCCATGCTAACTCTCAGTCGCCCTATAAGACTTGGCTCTCATGTCACCTCCCCCGTGACGCTTTCACGACGTCCCCACACGAGTGCTATCTGCGCTTTCCTTTTGTTCCTGTGGGGGCCTGGGGCACTGTGCTTGGCAGGGGGAGTTCGTAACACTAAGCACCAGACCTGGCAGCCAGACACCCTGAACTTGAGTCCCGACTCTGACATTTAGTAGTTGTGCAGCCTTGAGTGAGTTGGGGAACCTCTCCCGGACTCAGTGTTCTCTGTAAAACAGGGACGTACCTCACTGTGGGAATGACATGAGTTAACACGCAAAAGTCACAGCCAAGGCACAGAGCATCCGCCCCACAGAGCGTCCAATGTCGCCTCATTGTGATGATCTTGTCTTGAGCCTCCTGTGTTGCAAGGATAATTTCTTATTCAGCCCCGAAGAGCATGGTGATGGACACACCATGAACAGCCAGTGACCAAGGCAGACGTTTGCCTAGACCTGGAACCAGGATCGCCATGGCCCGCCACTGAAATCTAACGCTAGTATATATACATCGTAACCCTGAAGAAATGCATGTGGTTTTCTTTGTGATGGCCATGTTAAACCAAGGTGTCCTAAAGTGTCTTCATTGGAATCCCAGTTCTGCAGAATAATCCACAAAAGTGAGAGCAGTGGTCAAATATGCTTGGGAAGCAAGACTACTAGATTCACAACTGTGTGTGCAGGGCTCTACAGAGATACATGGTGATTTTTTTTTTGAGTTGGATTCTCACTCCATCACCCAGACTGAAGTGCAGTGGCACGCTCATGGCCACTGGAGCCTCTACCTACTGGGCTCCAGCGATCCTTCAGCCTCAGCCTTCCAAGTAGCCAAAACTACAGGTGCGCACTACCATGTCCAGCTAACTTTTGATTTATTGTAGAGACGACGTCTCGCCAAGTTGCCCTCATGGGTCTCGAACCCGCGGGCTCAGGCAATACACTCGCCTCAGCCTCCCAAAGTGCTAGGATTATAGACTGAGCCACTGAGCCTGGCCAACCTTCATGTTTTATAAAGGTCAGATTTGGGCCGGGCACAGTGGTCCATAACAATAATACCAGCACTTTGGGAGGCCAAGGTGGGAGGACCACATGAGCCCAGGAGTTTAAGACCAGCCTGGGCAACACAGTGAGACCCCATTTCGATTTTATTAAAAAAATTAGCTGGGCATTGTGGTGCACACTTGTAGTCTCAGCTATTTGGGAGGCCGAGGTGAGAGGATTGCTTGGGCCCGGAGGTCAAGGCTGCGGTGAGCCATGATTGTGCCACTGCACTCCAGCCCAGACAACAGAGTAAGACCCTCACTGAGAAAATAATAAATAAAGATAAGATTTACCATCTTTGTTCGACTTAACATGTCCCCTTCTCCTTTAAGACTAATTTCACTTTTGTTACCCAGAGTCCCATGTGTGGCTTTTGAAACACAGAGCTGGTTTGATTATTTAAGTGCATTTCCATATGCCTTATTTAAGTTAATGCTTGACTTAAATCTATCAGATTTAAGTCAAGCATCCATATTTTACCTCCCATAAAGACTTTGGACATTTCCTAGAAGTGATTCTTTCCCCTCACGAGAAAAGTCTTTCCAGCATGATGTTCTGGCTGTATCAACTCTTTGGAAGCTCACTTCAAAATAAAGAAATCTCTCTAACGAAGTGGTAAGACCAGTGGTGCAGGCCTTGTGTCTGTATATCCAGGTCAACGAGTCATAGATACTCAGAGCCCACTGCCATCATCAGCGTGGTCCTGGGTGGTGGGTCGAGTGTAGGGACTGTCCACAGCAAGCCCACTTTCAAGTCCAGCGCGATCCATTGCATCTGCCTGCTTGCAGCCTTGTAAACATGTAAACACCAGTTCCTTCGTTTGCATGCAGAAAAGCCCTTTGAAGCTCAAATACTGAGCCACGTCCTCAGTGGAAGGAAGTGTTGGAGCACAGATTTTTCTCCCCAGTTAAGAGAAAGCAGACACTTCTCACCCTTGAGCGGGTGAAAGGACGAACCCAGCCAGGAGGATGGGAGAGGAGTGGGCCCCGGTCACAGCTACTCAGGAGGGACCAAGAGGGTGTGGGGGGAGTGGGTGTCTCCCCAATGCCTGGTCACAGCTATGCAGTGCCTCCTTGTCACTTTCTTTGAAGTGAGTATCAGGCCTCCAGACACACCAGTTTTCAAATGTAAAAACCAAACACATTCCAAGGCCAACTGTAAAGAAGTGTTTGTTTCACGGCTGTTTTACATTAACCTAATCTGTGATCCTCCCAAATAGTTTGAATAATTGGGAAGACCTAATGGCCCACTGCAGCCTGGGATTTCTTTTGAATCCATTAACTTTTTTGAGCTACTCTTTTTCAGTTTCCCAACCAAAATGGTGAAGACCGGTAAAATAAAACGTGTATTTTTATTACTTATGGATGGGGGCTTTAGAATTGCACAGATTCTAAAATAACATTAAGGGCCAGGCCCAAGTTAACCCTTTCCCTGTTCAGAGAGGAAGAAAAGTATAGTGTGCTGCCACGTCCATTTAATTTTATATAAACTCGCTCTTTGAGGCTGAAGCAAATCTGACTGGTTTCCAATGTGAAAATAAAATATAAAAGCTGTTATTGGAATTATTTCTAAGCAGAACTTGTCTCTAATCCTAAGGAGATTTACAAAGAAGAAGAGGAGGAGGAGAAAGGGAATGACTACATTTTGTAAGACTCTCTTTTTTTTTTTTTTTGCGTTGGAGTCTCACTCTGTCGCCCAGACTGGAGTGCAGTGGCTGCTTCTGGTCACCGCAGCCTCGACCTGCTGGGCTCCGGCGATCCTTCCGCCTCAGCCTTCCAAGTAGCCGGAATTACAGGCATACGCTACCACACCCAGCTGATTTTTTGATTTATTGTAGAGATGAGGTCTCGCTGCCCAGGCGGTTCTCGAACCCGCGGTCTCAGGCAATCCACTCACCTCAGCCTCCCAAAGGCGCGGGATTACAGGCTGAGCCACCGAGCCTGGCTGACTCTCTTTTTTTTTTTTTAACTAGGGGTAAAGGCTTCAGCCACAAGCACCACCTTCCAGAACATCTCTCTCTACCGTCAAAGAAGGCCTTGAGACGGAGGTTTTGCCGAAAGGAGACTGAGGCTCAGAGAACGAATTTGTATCCGAGGTTGTGGTTGAAGGATAGATTTGTCTCGACATCCACATCACAGATAACTACAGAATCATTATTTTATCCCTGTTACCATAACTTCTGTCTTTGTCCACTAAAAAGTTCTGTGTATTGGCCATTCCTTGGTTGCTAGAACTTTCACAAATAACAGAATTCGGTATGAAGACAGAAGGTGTGGTTTGCTTAAAAGATTGCCTCTGTTTTCCTGTTTTGCCTTGAAATAAGTCAGGTATATTGATTCTGCAATCAACTATGATAATGAGAGAAATAGCAAATGCCCGGAGGGAGCCTTTTCTCGTGATTGTATCATCGATACATAATAACATCTTTATAAGCTAAGCAGGGAAACAGTCTCAGAAGCATATTGTTCAGGTCAGTGATTTTAAAAGAATTCCATAGGATGAATGGTCCCTCTGTCAGAATAAAAGTTGGGGCACAAATTCCTTTATAATTCTCTTTTCTCAGTCACTTGGAACTTTCTCAAAAAGTCTTTTTCCAAGTGAAACTGTCCCTGGTGGCTGCCGCCCAAATGTGATTTTTAAAATTTTTTTATTTTTAAGTAAAAGGAAAATCTGTGTCTCCATCCAAGAAAGAAATAGTTTTTCATTCACTTTTTTCAAAAGCTTCAAAGTATAAATACCTCAAAACTCCAACTTCTATAGACTTAAAACTGTATGTAAAATTAGGTAACCCTCGGTGATTGTCCTTTATGCTATCTCACTGGAGAAACTTGAAAGAAATTCATCTAGAATTTTCTGAAGTCCAATAGATTATTTACTGTTCTAAAAACTGGAATCAAAGCAAGACTGGTTTCATAGAGCGACAGTTGGATTAAGCTCAGCGCTAAACCCTTGAGTAAAGTGAAATTCACAGTGGTTTCTCCAGATCAGCAGTCATGGAGTTGCGACGAAATGCCACAGTCCCTCTGTTCAAATGCCAGGAAGGCCTGGGCAAAGATAGAGGCTGTCCTGCCGGGATTTGCCTCTGCTGCAGATGGGGTCTCCCTTTAGTCATGCCCCGCGCCTGCCTGGGGGCCACAGATGCCAAGGTCTCTTCCAGCTGTCAGGTTGACCAACCCAGCATCCCCCCACAGTGTCCTGACCCGCGGATGCAGAGCACTGAGACCTTGTACATGTGGATTAATCCCATGCTGTTTGCACAAGTCCAGTTTCAGAAAACTTCGTCAGGCAGGCACACAAAGTCTGCCGAGCTGGACACTACCAGATAGTCATTACTCGGATCAAAAATGACTCATTGTGTACCATGTAAAATACAAGGAATGTTACCCAGCAAGCGTATTCATAGGCGACCAGAACTCAGCCACTGTTCCGGTCACCCGGCTGGATGTTCCTGCTACCGTCACTCCCAAAGTCACCTGTGCAGTCATCGTTGAGACACTTTATAAACAACAAAGATCCAGTGTGATGGTACAGAAGATGAATTTGAATAAATTGGTTTGGTTGCAAGTTACCAAAAACAAAGAAAAAGGCAGATTCAGGAAGCTGGAAAAACATGGGTTCTGTTGCATTCCGAAGTCATTCAATCCCATCTGGAAGGGCTGGAGGACAGGGCCCCACCTCCCTCCACGTGGTGGCTTTGCCGTGGAAAGCCTCCACGAGCAGACTGCTTCATGCTCAAAGATGCCTACTGCGGCCCCAGCCATCATGTCTCCATCTCAGGCTCCATGATGAAGACTCCAGCAAAGGGATCCTTGCTGCCACTACCATTGCTCCACTTGCTAGAATGACTCAGATGGCCTCACCTGGCTGCAAGGAGCACCGAGATGCTAGCCATTATTCTGGAAGGCCACCTATCCAGTGGAGACTCGGGGTTTCGTTTTTTGAGGAAGAAGGGAAGAATGGATATTTGAGGTAAAACTAAATTTCAGCCACTGTGTGATGAACGGATAAACACAATAGCAGAGTTATAGCGATTCCAAAAGAGAAGGAAGGGCAGGAGAGGCTCCCGTAAAGATGGAGAAATGAATACCTGAGTCGGGTTAAACGCGAACACACAGGTCAAGTGTTGGGGAACATTTCCCTTTGTGCCTTGCTTTCACGAGGCCGTCTCAAGGCCTTGAAGGCTGACCCTCTTGAAAGTTAAAGCAATCTAGCTTAAAGGCTATCTCGACTCTTTCCAAGCCAAAGTTGTCATTTGGCAATAAAGGAGTGAATTCACATTGTGTAGCTGGCAGTCTAAAGGTTGAAAAAGACTCCACGTTGAGTCAAGCATGGCCCTGCCCTTCTGGGGTATGTTGATGCTTAGATATGTATGATCTCCTAGAAAGATTTTTTTCCTAAGAAAATACGTGTCATGGCATTCCTGCTACTTAGCACTCGACCCTGGTGTACATGATTCAAATACTTTAACAGCCTAAAGGTCTCATGCAAATGATACTGAGGAAAACCGTGCTGAGTGCCAGAACCATCGCTGGACACAGAACAAGTGTGGCTGGGTTGGGGTCCGTCATCTGCCTGACATGGGATGCTGCGATGTAACTTCTCTGAGTTTCAGGCTTGCTTGCTTGTTTCTTTTAAAGTGCAAGATGCCTACTTCAAGGGCTAGTCGTGAGGACTGATGACTTTGTGTGTGTATGTTTGGTGTGCAGGAAGAAATGGATACAATTTTTTGGGTGGGTTGGAGTCTTACTCTGCCGCCCAGACTGGAGTGCAGTGGCATGCTCCCGGCCAACGCAGCCTCGACCTGCTGGGCTCCGACGATCCTTCCACCTCAGCCTTCCACGTAACTGGAACTACAGGTGCGCGCTACCACGCCCGGCTAATTTTTTTGATTTATTGTAGAGAAGAGGTCTCACCAAGTTGCCCAGGTGGGTCTTGAACCCGCGGGCTCAGGCAATCCACTCACTTCGGCCTCCCAAAGCGCGGGATTACAGGCTGAGCCACTGAGCCCAGCTTGCATACAATTCAAGGACGTATTTTAGACCAATGTCGTCTGTTTCAATCCAACAATTTGTGATAATACGCGCATCACTAAGCTTTTTTCTATCAAAGATTTCAAATGGGTTGACTTAGAGTTGTCAACTGGGCATTTTTTTTTTTTTTGATTTAGGGTCTCATTCTGGCACCCAGGCTGTGCAATGGCACAATCATGGCTCACCATAACCCTGACTTCCTGGACTCAGGCGATCCTCCCATCTCAGCCTCCCAAGTAGCTGGGACTATATGCACATACCACCATCACACCCAGCTATTTTTTTTTTTTTTTTTGCGCAGAGACAACGTCTCACTATGTTACCCAGGTTCATCTCAAACTCCTAGGCTCAAGAGATAGTTTCCCCCTTGCCTCCCAAAATGCTAGGATGACAGACGTGAGCCACTGTGCCAAGCCATTTTTAAAATTTTTAAAAATATTCATTAAATGTTATAAATAGCTATATATAAAATATATTTTAGGTCAGGTGCAGTGGTTCACGCCTATAATTCTAGCACTTTGGGAGGTGGAGGCAAGAGGATTACCCTCATGAGCCCAGGGGTTGAAGATAAACCCAGTCAATTTGGTGAGACCTTTTCTCTACAAAAGTCAAGAAATTAGCTGGGCGTAGTGGCATGTGCCTGTAGTTCCAGCTGCTTGGAAGACTGAGGTGGAAGGATCACCTGAGCCCAGCAAATCGAGGTTGTGGTGGCCATGAGCGTGCCACTGCACTCCAGCCTGGGCATCAGAGTGAGACTCCGACTAGAAAAAAAAAAAATTCATATATACATATAAATGTATACATAGGTTTTCGTGACAACGTAAATAGGTGAAAGTTAGAGAGATATGATTATACTAAGGCAGATTCTTAATTCACAGAGCCACTAAAACACAAAAGGTCAGAATCAACTTTCCTTTTTCTGGTAAAGTTCTTTGAATTATTTAGAATTACATGCTTCTAATTTTCTCTTTGCTGCCAAGGGTGTTCCTTCAGAGACATTTTACTAGCGAGCACCCTGAAATACACCCACGTCTATGTCTTGGCCTACAGCTACGCCTTGCATTTACGGCTTTGCCACTTGCTTGGAAACTGTGCCTTGTAGACACTTATTAGTGGTCCAAGACCCACCAGAAAAGCCTGTTCAAGATGTAATGAACATGTGTACAAAGACTGCTTTTCACTTCCCATGCCTCAGCTCAAGTCGTACCGTATTTGCTGTCACGGAGCGATATATTATTTTGAAACAAACTGTGTGGCCACTTTTCTCTTTTAGTGGATCTAACATTAAAATTTTAAAGAATGGCTCTATCACGGTGAAGAACTGAAAAACGTGAACCGTGGCATCACATGTTTGCGTTTCACCTAAACTTCAGTATTGCCATGGCCAAAGAAAATACGGTAGCATATTAATTCTGATTTAAAAAATAAGTACAGTTAATGAGCCAAGCACATTAGATGTTTGTCTTGCAGTTTTGTGCAAGAAAAAACCCTCCTAAAAGAAGGAAATCGTGTAACCTCTGGCCCTGTTCTGCAGTTCTTTACAAAGGCAGTCCCCTCCTCTGATTTCCTGGGCGCGTGCTTCCATTAAACATGATGAACATATTTTCAATTAAGGTTTACATTTCAGATGTATTTTCACAGGTGTTGGTGCTGAGATCCATAAATACAACCAAGACCCGCATGGCTGGATCAGAGGGTCCCATTCCAATAGTGCATATATGCAACTCCAAATGTCTACACAGCCAGTAACAACAACCGACAAGTTTTTCTTCTTGAAATGATATCAACACACTACTGTATGTTCTTGCCAAATTACTGTCAAAGTCTGAACACTCATCTTAAAAGTCACCATTGCAGCGGATTTATCACTGCCGTCTCAATGTTAATCACCTTCTGGTTGATGTCCCTCGAGACCCATGCACAGCCAACCCTTGATGGCTCACACTGATGGAGGAAGCCAGAGCCAGCAGCTGTCTGAACCGGCAGGCGGTGTGAACAAGACTCCAGTGGCATGCTCTGCCAGTCACATCTGAATATGGGTATTAAGAATTGAATTCCATGGGAAGGTCCTGTCCCTATTACCGAACCTGGCAACTTGAGATCATTACAAAATGTTTCCATCTTTCAGACCGGCAACAAGATGTGCTCACCGAATAGTCTCCCTTAGGTATTTGTGTTTGGAAGGACTTCTCCATGCAAAGTCAAGAGCTGAGATGTCAAAAAATACATAAATAGGCGAGGGTTCTCACTTCAAAAAGCATCAACTGTGATCTGCTGAGCGAATATATAGACATGTCCGCAGACCAAGGGAGTGTGTTAAAAAAAAAAAAAAGATTTGTCAGCAATCATGAGGTTGTGTTGCCTGGCCTCCGCACTGTGCTCACTTGTCCTTTAAAACCTCTCACTCGTTTTTCCTCCTACTCTGAGGCAGGGCAATAGCACGATTACAATTTTAGAAGCATGAAAAAGTTAGGGTCCATCAGAGACTTTCCAAGGGTTAAGTGAAACCTACCATTTGATTTTCATTTAGAATTAAAACAGTGAGGTTGACAGATTTCTTTTTTCCTACTGACCATTTGACTTTGGCGAATTAAAACTGCTAAACTGACTTAATGAGAACTAGCCCCGACTTTCCTCCTGATGACGTCTCCTGAGAGAGCAAGCCTTAGTTGATAGAGCAGAGCTCTTAACGCCAAGATAATCTTTCGTGAAGGCATCCACATGGCTTTTCTCCTTGCAGTCATTTTTAATTTTTTAGCCCGACATTTTAGAAGCGACATGGCAGCATCGTTTTCCTCCGTTGGGCTTCTAAAATGACCGTAAACGTGACATTGGTGTTTAGGGAGAGTATCATTTACAAAACTCAGCAGAAATCTCTCTGGGTTATACACAGAAGGAGTGTGTGTTCTCTTCTGTCAAGTGACGAGTCTCAGATGAAACCTGGAGCTCAGGGCTCCCTCTACATTGGCTCACATGTTGATTTAGTTTGGGAGTAGCTTTACAGATGCTTGACCTTTGAATTTTCTGTTTTAAGGTAGCAGTGGGTAGCGTGTTGAATTGCATCCCCCCAGAAGACATGTCCAAGTCCTAACCCCTGGTTCTGTGACTTTGACCTTCTCTGGAAACAGGAATCTAGTGGATGCAATTAGGCTAAGGGTCTCAAGAAAGACGAGAGCATCTCGGATGCAGGGCGGACGCTAAAGAGAGGGACCGGCGTCTTCCTGAGGAAAGGAGAGGGAGGTCGGAGGCACAGACGCGCAGCAGGGAGGCTGTGTGAGGATGGATCAGGGTGACGAGTCCACAAGCCAAGGATGGCCAGCTGTCAATGAAAACCAGACGAGCCATGGAGGAGGCTCCCTTACCTGCCTCCTGAAGAAACCCTCCCCATGAGGTCTTGACTCCAGCCTCCTGGCCTTCAGAGCTGGGAGGACAGATTTCTGTTGCTTTAAGTTCCCCAGTTGCAGTCACTGGTTTTGCCAGCCCTGGAACAACGGCACACAGCGCAAGTCTGCTGTGCGGCTCTCAGGACAGTTCTTCTGCCCCGGATGCCATCAGAACACGCGACAGTCACAGCCCCAGAAGGCAATGGATGCATCGCTGTCAGCTGCTGTCGTCAGAGCCATCGCCTGCCAGCATGGTGGCCTCGACTGGCAGAAGCGCATGGCCGGGCGGAAGCCCCTGGTGGCCTGCAGCTAGCTGTGTCCTGGATGAATCTGGTCTCTCCTAGGCCTCAAAGAACAAGTGTCCTTGTTTGGGAATGCCAACACCAGCTCCCTACAGAGCACACCTTGCTGCTGCAGATGCTGTTCTGTGGCAAGGGAAGTCGGATGACAACGCCCACCGCTCCTGAGGGCAGCACGTGCTTTCCTGAGCATTCTACAATCCCTCTCTGTTTCTCTTGCATCCTGTGAAGTGACTTACTGTCCCTC